>NW_027496698.1:0-202919 GCF_021521415.1 Bidens hawaiensis
CTAATGAGTATTTTCCAACATCTCTTCAAACAAAACAAGAAACATTAACCTTCATAAAATCATACATTAGATGTGACAAAAGGATTTTATATGGATAACTTTAGCTAAAAGGATTTTATTCAAATTCTACATTAGCTTTTAAAACTCCTAATCATTTTGTATTACATCATAATTCATTGTTAATGTTTTAAAGAGAGAAAAAGAATTGTTCATGTGTTTGTTTATGCCTACTAGAATTATCAATCAATCAATCAATAATATCCAGTTAAGTCCCATCAACATTAAAGCTATAAGTAGGGTCTGAGGAGGGTGGGATGTAGGCACGCCGTACCTCTATCCAACGGGATAAAGAGGTGACTTCCAGAGAGACCCTCAGCTCTGTAATACATATGTATGAGACAATATAAAGTAAATGAAATAATAATAATAATAATAATAATAATAAAAACAATAATAGTAATAATACAATAATAATAATAATACTATAAGGTGTGTGACCAAAATAACGTAAATAGTAGCCTTAAGGTGCTCATTTCTCCCTAAAAATCTTTAAGTTTAATCCTACTTCTTCAAGAATTCATATCTCCAACCATGTCCTCGGAGAGGTTAGGTCTATCAAATCACGCCTAATCCTCTCATCCCAAGTCAATTTAGGCCTACTAGAATTATATAACTAGTAATTGGGACTGCTAGAATTATACAAAGAGTGATCTAATCCTTTTTACATGATACAAATTGATACTTGTATTAAACGGTTGTCTTGATCCGAACCTGTATAGGCCCATCACCAAACCTATCCGTTTGTCCGGATTTATTAAAGATCATAAAGCTCAAGGTTGTGATTCGAATCAGTTTACCAATAATTGGTAGGTTTTTGGGGGCCATGAGTGAACCCACTCATCTATAGGATGACACGGATGTCGTAGATTGTCTCGCCAGAAACGGAAGACTACCCAAGAAAAAGATCAAGAAGAATAAGGAGGAATGTCTGCCGTTCAATCTATATCGGTGGTAACATGTTTAGTAAGTTTTGGAAATCTAGAAATGACCTCATCTTTAATAACGAGCCTTTTGAAATATCCAAAGTGGTGAACGGCATCCATGTCGCGTTCTTTATGTGGGTGAAATATCGTAGTAATAAGAGGTCATCGAGCCTTGAATGGGGGAAATGGTGCAAATTTAAATTCGTAAATTTCCTTTTATAGAGGGTATTGGTATTTGTGATTCTATATTTATTTTTCTTTTGTTGTGTGTTTTGGTTTCTCATATTGCTAGTAGTCCCCTTTTTTTTCTTCTAATAGTACCGGCCTTTAAAAACAAACATGCTTTAGAACACCTCAACACCCTATAACCAAAATATACAAGATTAAAACATTAGAACAAAAGGATTCATTTTGATACATCAACATGAGATATCCATATGTTGCTAAGGTTTAATTCTATAAACTTCCATCACTGCTTTAGTGTCTCCCATCTTCTCATCAAATAACTTGGAGAAATCTTTGAATTTGAAGGGGCGAAAAAGTGGGACTTCAAGGTCGCTCATTAATTTAGCTGGTTTTATGATGGTGTCCTGACAAGGAAAGATGAAACTCGCAATTGATGTTCGAGCCTCCCTCGAGTTTGTCACTACTCTATGTTCCGCTATGTTCCGCGCTTCTTAACTTCCCGTTGCTAATGACCTAAATACAGTTCCGCGCTTCATTCACATTTTTAAATCGAAAAATGACTAAAGTACCATTAAAACATGGTGGAAATGGGTACCTGTAATTGGTGACCAATATTAACCACAAAAGCATGAGGCACTGGCTCAACATTGAACCAGTGCCCATCCTTGAAAACTTGAAGCCCGCGCCCTTGAATGCTTTCTTGTAAAAGCACAGTTATGAGGACTATGATCAGCGTGTTTTGGTATTCCTAACGTCAAACTAGGATCCGGACATTGAGGGTAGTGGTTAATCGACAACAACTGAGTTCCAGTTAGCTCTTCTCCGAAATATCCATGTTCGAGTCCTAGTCCTTCACAAATTAGCTCCAACATTCTCAACGACAATTTCCGCACTTCTAATGAGTATTTTCGAACAATATCTCTTCAAATAAAACAACAAACATTAACAGAGAATCATACATTAGAAATGACAAATTATGGCGTTTAACTATTAACGAGCCTATTTGAATATATTTAGCTAAAAAAGATTGCATAACTATTAATTTGGGTTGTCACTTTAACAAGAATAAGGTGATACTTATATATAAAAACGGTTAGTTTTAACCCGAACTAGTTTAGGCTCGTAACCAGACCTTTAAAATGATAAAACTCAAGGTTATGATTCGGTTCATTTTACCGATAATTGGTAGGTTTTTCGGGCCACAAGTGAACCCACTCATCTATAGGATGACACGAATGTTGTAGATTGTCTCGCCAAAAATGAATTTTTTCATCAATGTAATTATAACTACTTGTGAAAAATTTGTAACTTTTTGTTGGATCGTTCATGTATAGTTTCTCCTTCTCCTCGACGGGCATGTCGAAGATTTCTTTAAATAGTTCCATGGTGTCATATTCATTAGATCTATAGAAACTCCATGATTAATCACCTAGTTAAAACAAAAAATATCAAATTAGAAAACTTATACTCTAAAAAAATGAAATTAAGCACATAAAACTAAATGAAGATGTAACCTGAAAGAATCCAAATTCTTGGCAAGCATGAAGTATTTCTTGAACTATTTGACTTCGAGTTGTAGAGAGGTCAATCAGTGGGATGTTTTGACATAACGAAGCCTCGACGGACCCTGGACGTTCATCGACGGGGAAGATGTCGTTTTCGGTACGATTTGAGTAATTTTGGACCATGTTGAAACTAGATTCGCCATAGTCTTTGATTTGTAAGAGGTGTGTGGTGATTATTGTTGTTGTAGTTTTAAAGGGTTCAAATCTTTTAAAGATTTGATGCTTGGTGGATACTATTATTATTGTTACCCATGAGACATGTAAGAAAAATACAAATAAATAGTTAAGAATGAGTCATCAACCACTAAAACATAACTTTTTGAATTATTACCATATAGCATCTTTTTTATTAGATATAATATAATTTGAAAAAGGATCTCGGTGCCACAAAGTTATTCTGAATTTTTATTTTATAGTTTATATTCTGATTTAGCCATTTAGTTTTTGATTTTTTTTTATTTGGTTCTTCATTTTTGCGTTTCATTGTCAAGTGATACAAATTACCTAAGAAATGAAATCATTTTCAAGAGAAAATACACATCTACTTAGTTATACAACTTGTA
Source organism: Bidens hawaiensis (assembly GCF_021521415.1). Classification (NCBI taxonomy): domain Eukaryota; kingdom Viridiplantae; phylum Streptophyta; class Magnoliopsida; order Asterales; family Asteraceae; genus Bidens; species Bidens hawaiensis. The sequence continues at coordinate 3,298 of NW_027496698.1, forward strand.
TCAGAATATCCTTTCAAAACTAAAGAAAAACCTGAATAACACAAAGCATAATTTATTGTTTCTTTCAAGTGTTTAAGGAGTATTGTGTTTACTGCTTGGCAATGTTGAGCACTAAGATTACTAGTATATCTGCTCAACTTATTCACAATATAAGCTATGCAAGTTTATGTGTTAATCATGGCATACATCAAACATTCAATGACCTTCGAAAACTCTAGCTGAGAAATAGAATCACCTTGATTAGACATAAGCTTGATATTAGGATCAATAGGAGTACTAATCGAAAAAAGTCAAAGTAATTGAAATTCTTCAATATTTTCTCAATGTAATGAGATCGAGTCATAGATCAACCATCGTTTACTCTTTTTATGATTATACCTAGGATAAATTCAACCTCCAGATCCTTCATATCAAACTAATTAGAAGACAATAATTATTATCAAGAATTTCCCATTCTCTTGTAGTCTTATGCAATACAATAGTTATTTTCAATATAAATATCTGGAAGCTAAATTGATGCATTCATTGGGATCTTTTGAATTCAGCGATCTCTCGAACATCCATTGTCCCATTTCTTTGGGTCCAATTCGTACCTTCCCATTATTGTTGAACCTGCAAAAGAGTTGTTACGTTGAGCAATCACCATATGTTCAAAGCATATCGCTACAACGAGTTCATAGCAAATTACTTGGCTCAAGCCTACACTCGCCAACCAGGTCCTCGCAATGGATCCGCATTGGATCCTTATCAGCTTTAAACTGAAATTCTCAATTAGAAACTTTGTATAATATTGGTTTTGTACATTAAGTTATGTATTATTAATACATTTTTTTAAGATTTAAATATGCATAAGCTGGATAACGATTAATCCAGATAAATTAAATGTTATTTGATGAATGAGGGAGCCAAAAATGACCAATTTCGTCACACCAAACTATCATGAATATATTCTTGTTCCATATATGTAGGTTAAACTCCAAATTAAGAATGTCTCTTCAAAACAAAGCAAGCCACTTATGAGGTATTGATAAGGAAGACTACCTTTTGTATTTTGAGAAGTAATTTTCGACAAACTAAAGCACATTGTTCTATGGAATGGAGGCAAAATTGCTATAAAAATGCAAACCGCTCCCCTGGAAGCAATAACTTTCGATTATTGTTTACCGTACATATTTTAGAACCCCATAACCAAAACATGCAAGATTAAAACATTTGACAAAAGGTTTCATGTTGATCAGTTCTTCACGTTGGTAATGGAAAACAAGAATAATATGATAAACCTATAACTAAAACATACCTGTCACAGCAGAGAGAGAAGACACGGCTGATAAGAAAGATCCAGACGACATGATAGTCAGCTTGGTCGAGTTCCCCTTTATGATGTATATCAGTGATGGGGATTAGGGTTCTTGAGAAACCGAATAATATATAGAGAGAGGGTCACAAATTATTATGTGAGGTTTAGGTTATGTTGTATGATGTTAATTAATCTCTCCATATATTTAAATACACCCAAGGGGAAACCCTTAATTAGCAAGAAAGGGTAATTTGGTCAATCAACAATTACCTAGCTAATATAATTATAAGGTATAATTTTATATTTTGATCTAATTATTATATAAATGATAATGATGGCCATATATAAAATACTTATCCATATATTTATTCTTACATTTTCCCACTTGGCCGAGTAACAATTTATTATGAGTATTAGATTAGTCTGCAGATTTTAACACTCATTTTAGCTTTAAAATTAAACTGGAGCAGAGAAATACAGTCATTGAATTGAACATCAGCTCAAGACCCCCATTAATCATACTGCAGTCCTTATTTAAAACCTAAGTAGTTATGATTAAAATTTATAAGTAAACCCTTCAAATATTTGATTTGTATACTAATTTGTCTATATGTCATTACGCATGCAGAACATATTAAGAGACATACAAATTCAAAATTGACGAGGAAAGTTAATAATTAGTCATTCATTTAACGATATACAATTACATGGTCATTAATAGTCACGTCTTTATTATAAGCGCTTTCATAAGACTTATGGGTGACAGAGCTTTGGTTATAGGATCCTTAAGCATATCATGAATGTATTTGATATGAAAATGTAGTTTCCTCAATTCGTTCATAAACGATTAATGTATTTCAAATCGAAATTTAATGCAGCACCTCTCGAACTGTTACTGTTTGAGAAAACAGGGTAGCTGACTTTATCGAAATAAGTCTTCAATATAAAATTTATATGGAGTTAATAACTTGTGAGTCCAATAAAAATTTTCAACAAAATTTATTGGCAATTGCGTTGTGATTTAACCAACATATTATGCCATTAAAATTTAGATTGTTGTTATCAGTTCATTATGACTCCTCCATGAGATAGATTTATCTTCTGACATAAGAATATATCCCGAAAATTACATTATGTTATATTTGAATATAACAAAGTTTTAGAGTAATCAACCGGTTTGATTTCTCACATTAATCTAGACATATCTAGTGTGTTGCAATTTGAGTAATATCTAAACGAGTATAGACTTGAACTTATATAAGGCTTCTACTTGATTAAGCATAAGGAAATAATCTATGTGATCCTGTTATCCTCTAAAGTAGAGCAATATTGTTTGTTACATGTGTATGGAATATCTCTGAGATCTATAATATCAAAGTATGTGTGAAAAATGCTTTGAATCATGTAACATGTACTTGTCAGAAGAATGTCATCTATATAATGACAAGTTTTGTTTTTAGTTGCTCCCACTCATCTTGATGTAGGTACATTAATCCACTTGTTTTTTATGAAAATAATTGTATAAAGATTTCATCATATTTTGATGTTTATATTAACCCATATATGGATTTTATTGACTTATAGACTAAATGTTCTTTGACCTTCAGTTTATAACTTTTAGGTTGTTTTATGAACATATAAATATGTAAGCTGATTGTTAGAGAAAGTTGTTTTAATGTTCATCTAATGTAGCTCGTAACTATTATAAGCTACTAGAACAATAATGATCCTTAAATAAATCTTTTGTAATATAGGTAAGAAGTTTCTTTGATAATTGGTTTATCCTTGAATATAACCTTTAGCAATCAATCGTGCTTCTTATTGTCTTAACGTTTTGTATTGGGACTTAGTTTAGTTATGAACACTCTTAGGTGATTCAACCAAATCTCAAAACGTTAGCCTGACTTATGGAGTCAATTATGATTAACGCTAATGGTTTAATTATAAGGGGTAGGATCATTAAACTTTCCAACATCTATTTCAACTTTAGTTAGGGAGGTTACATAATCATCAGTGTTAGTAGGTTTTAAAACTTAGATGGCCTCCTGAGTTGATTATTGGGTAATTTTAAAAGTCTCCATTTTATGGATTAGCTCTTGGTTAGGCTGCTATCATTATTAGAATTCTAAGTATATAAGAGTAGGTGCGGTATAGTGTACAAGAGGTGCAATTGGAGTTTAAATATAGAGTAAAATTTAATGACTCTCTTCCCCCCGCCTCTTGTACTTCTTACAAGTCATTTTAAGGACTTTTACTGCTCCTACTGACCTTAGAAGCCTTTAGGAAAAATTTGCATGCTTAGGGTCAATATTTAAAGACCAATAGAAAAATGAGTTAATGATGTAAGTCGTCATAGTTTCTCTTGTGAGGATTATTTCAGTATGAAATCGGATTATGCCCATATTTAAGAAACACCGAAACTTTTGTAAGAGTAGTAGTAAATTCTACAGAGATAAGTTTTGATGGAATAGTGTTGTGATGGATCAGTGTCTTGTACAAGAGGTGTAATTAATATAATATCAAGTTTTCACTCCCTCACCTCTTGCGAATCTTGTAATTTATGATTGAGACACTTAAGGCTCCCACTAATATTCGATATCTCTAGGAAAACTACATGAGAAGTTTCAATGATGTACATGATGTGGGAATTTTTTTTTTTCATACATACATTAGACTTATTTTGATTTCCTTTATGTGTCATAAGAAACTTAGGGACATATTTAGAAGAAATTATATTAAGTATATATGAATGGATCACTTTAAGACCATGAATGATAGAAGACAGATTAGATACAAGTAAATAGTCTTTTGAATTATAAATAATTATGTTTGAATATTCTGTTTGAATAAGTTCCACTAACTTAAGTGAAATATAACTTCTGGTTGACCCATACTTATTTCTTAAGCCAAACAATGTTTAGGGAATCTAACACATGATTTAAAATTATATGAAAAATCACCCTCATTAACCATGTCATGATTTCTCATGAAATTTGGTTTTAATGGATGAATTTTATATGTCTCATTTGTCTTTTGTTAAATTTTATTTGCACAATAACAAAAGTTGTGAAAGTATATAGTATCATCTAGTTGTATTTTATAAATGTTTCAATCCAAATATTGATAACAAATCATATGAGAGTTTAAGGTAATGGTGACTTTATGTTGTCTATGCAAACCTTATAACCGTCATAATGTAGCTTAAGTATTAATACTGAGTTCTGAATAATCTCCAGATTTTGTAAGGTATCATAAAGCGTACCTAAATGACAGTTAATTATGATTCTAATGCCTTAGCATTTAATTTTGTCACTAACTCTCAAGTTAGTTATTTGTTGAATTTTGGTAAGGAAACGTATAAAACTATACTCAACCTATCATGTGTTAGTTGGAATATTAGAATTAGCAGACTTAAATATCATGAGTATGTGACTACATATTTTAGCAATTTCTTTTAAATTATGGATAGTCTCGTTGCTTATGCCTAGTATATATTTGTGGTGAGACTTTTCCTTAGAGAACTTGAAGCTAAAAAATATTTGTATTTTGTCCATGAACTTTAGTATTATCCTCTTTTAGGTTTTATTTAATGGAAGTGAGTTGAATAACATCTTACTTTCTAGTACCATACATTTCTTTTCTTGTACATATGTCGCCGATCAACGCACTCATTTTCTTTTGGTACTTTTGGGTGTTATAGTTGATTCTTAAGGCATCAACTTGTACTATTGAAAATTTTAGTATATAATGTACTGGAAAATTGTACTTATTTTCATGTGTGAGCCCTTAATTTTTTGGGTCATGAAACTGTGTATTATGACGTATTCAATAATGCCATTTAACCTTATAGTTAGAATTTAGAATGAATGCACGCATCTTATGAATTATTTTAATTATTTAATAGATATTAGATTAGTTTTAGGAAAAACTAAATCCAGAATAACTCTGTTTGATAGCATGAGTTTATTGATTATCATAAGAGACATTCTGTTTGACTCATCCCATTTTTCATGCTCTAGGTTTCTTCTTTATTACTATTATTAGAAGGAGCAATGAGATGGTCATGTCTTGAGGATAATCAAAAAACGAGAAGAGCTAAAAGTTAATGAAATTCTTTATGAAGCAAAACATATTTGGGTTTGAGATTGGAGTGGATGATTTGAATGAGATAATTATTTATAGAAGAAAAGTGAGTAATGTTATGGGATACTAAAAATACATATTAAAATTTTTGATCATTAGATTAATGAAGGATTATTAATGTGAGGATCATTATATTTTATTGAAGATGTGATATGTTTATTATTAACATCAAACTAATAGACTATATAACTAATAAAATTCTACTTAAATAAAAGATAAATCACCTTTGGGCAGACTTAAATTTTACTTAAGTATATGTGCAAAACAATTGCAACACATCACCTTTGGGCAGAAGTGAGACAACCATTTTAATCATGCACGAGTTAGTTTTGCTTGATATAGATGTATCGCATCACCTTTGGGCAGAAGTGATACATTTAAATCATGTTAGGCAAAACTAAAAAAAGCTTAAGTTAGACTTGAATGATAGATTGATGTAACACATCACCTTTGGGCAGAAGTGATACATTAAAAATTCATTCAAGTTAAGTCTTTTTGTGTTTTGTAAAAAGTTATAATATTTAAGGTTTACAAAACATTTAATTAGTTATTAGCAAAAAAAATGTCTAGGGGTAAGGATTTTTAAGTTTCCGGTAAAACCTTAGTTCTCGGAATTAACTCTCAGGAATTTTGGGTTCCCGGGAATGGTCAGTTTTCGGTTTTTAGCGGGTTTTCGGTATTTAGGAGTTTTCGGGTTTATGGGGATATGGGTCATGACCCCAAACCATTATTGAAAACCCATTAACACCTAGTACCCATAAAACGCTTTAAGCCCTTAACTCCTGATCTTTACCAACTAAATTAATCTATACTATATATAATACACCAAACAAGGGCAAATTAAGACACCCATTTTTAAGAAATTTACAACACTTAAAGCATAAGGTACATGCATTAGTAAGGGTAAACATGTCTTTTAAACACAATTCATTTAACTTACAAGTTTGGTCCCTCATCTTTAACCATATTATGTTTTTAATTTAACTTGTAAACTAACTTCCCACCCATGATTTTTAAACGACTATAACCTTTTCATAAGTTAATATTTTTATAAACAAATTGCATCATAAAAACAAGCATTTTATTCTCTTTAATTTGGATATGATATTGTTGTAATTTTTTTTTCATTTTAAATAAATTAGTATGTTACGTAGGGGTGTTCAGTGTCGTTTTTGATGGTTTTTAAGTTAAACTTGTGAGTCCAACCGTTAATATAGATTTTTTTGTAGTCCAAAACCAAAGTCAACCATTGAAAGTTGAAACCAAATCGTTACTAACGGCATGGTTCCAGTTTGGTTTCACAGTTTAAACTTTAATAATAAATTTAGTTTAAAATAATTATTAATTTAAAAGTACCATCAATTTAAACTAAACATCAACATAATATGAACTTGAGAGGATCATAAATAAAAAGATGATAATTTTAGCCACATAAATATAAATATTAATGGAAGATCTAGGACGTGAAATAATAACAACAAAGATCACAAAATGAAAATCATACTCAATTATGTTAATTTGAAGTTGTACAGCCAAGTTATTTGTAATAAAAAGATTATGTTCAATTAAATTTTAACTATATCTAATATATATTACAAAAACATATCTAATAATTAATAATAAAAACATTAAAATGCATTCAACATTTACAGTCTGGTTTGGTTTCATATGGTTGGTTGCCAGTATAAACCGTGAACCAACCGTTCACTACATTTTGAAAGTTTTGAAACCGACCAACAAACCGAAAGTAAAGAAAGAAAAAGAAAAAAGAAGTCAAAACAATGACTGGTTTAAACGATTTCAAGGTTTTAACCGAACCATAAACACTTATATTTGTTACGTGATTAACAGGTTCACACACCCGCTGCATCGCGCGGACACCCGTCTAGTAGTGATATGATTTGGTTCAAATATTTTAGTGATTAACAAATATCTGTTTACTATTTTAAGAGGATTCAAATCTTTTAATAAAATAATAAAACTTTTAAGTTAGATTTGAAAAATTATTTCCCCTAAATAATCATAACAGATTTTAATCTTTATTTGAATCAAAAATATATGTAATATTCAAGAATTATGATGAACACGAGATCATCAAAAATTCTAATAGTTTTGTTTTACTTACAAGACATTCAAACTGCATATATACATCTATAATTGACTTTCTTGTGATAAATTCTCTGTTCTTATAAATAATTATATATGATAAACATAATAAACAAAAGAAGAATATTCATGAAACAAAGAATTAATCATATACGTATTAATAAGTACGCAAAGAAAGATGCAATTCTTATGACGATGCCATAAGTAAAACAGCAACCATCAATATAAGGTTTTGAAAACAAATAATTATCATCTAAATAGTATTATATACTTTTTTTTTCGTGATAAAAAAAAGTTTCAGAATAATGAATTGAAAAGGAAAAAAAATAGGGTTTATCAAATTTTAGTCCATATCTTTTGGTTTTAGATCCTGAGTTAATAGAAGACATGAAGAACTGATTAATCAACATCGCTCTTGATACCACATGTTGATCAGTTCTTAACGTTGGTAATGGAAAACATGAATAATATGATAAACCTATAACTAAAACATACCTGTCACAGCAGAGAGAAAAGACACGGCTGATAAGAAAGATTCAGACGACATGATAGTCAGCTTGGTCGAGTTCCCCTTTAGTATGTATATCAATGATGGGGATTAGGGTTCTTGAGAAACCGAATAATATATGAAGAGAGGGTCACAAATTATTATGTGAGGTTTAGGTTATATTGTATGATGTTAATTAGTCCCTTCATATATTTATATACACCTAAGGGGAAACCCTTGATTAGCAAGAAAGGATAATTTGGTCCATCAACAATTATCTAGCTAATATAATTATAAGGTATAATTTTATATTTTGATCTAATTATTATATAAATGATAATGATGGTCATATATAAATATACATATCCATATATTTATTCTTACATTTCATTTTTTATACATCAACATGAGGTCCATATCTTATAAACCTCCGTAGTAGCTTTAGTGTCTCCTTTCTTCTCTTCAAACAATTTGAAGAAATCTTTATATTTGATGGGTCGAAAAAGAGGGACATCGGTGCCAACCATTGATTTAGCTGGTTCTACGATAGTGTCCTGACAAGGACTAATGAAAGTCACAATCGATGTCCGAGCCTCCCTTGAGTTTGTCACTGCTCTATGTTCTGCGCTTCTTAGCTTCCCGTTACTAATTATCTGAAAAAAGTTCCATTGATTGTTGTTCACATTTTTAGGTTGATAAAAAAGTTATATACATGAACAGAAAGCAGTGGAAATTGGCACCTTTAATTGGTGACCGATGTTAACTACAAAAGCATGAGGCACTGGCTCAACACCGAGCCACTGCCCGTCCTTGAAAACCTGAAGCCCGTTAACACTTCCTTGTGAAAGCACCGTTATGAGACTAGGATCAGCGTGTTTTTGTAAACCTAATGTAAAACCAGGATCCGGGCATCGAGGGTAGTGGTTAATCGACAACAATTGAGCTCCGGTTAACTCTTCTCCAAAATATCCATGTTCGAGTCCTAGCCCTTCACAAATTAGCTCCAATATTCTCAACGACGATTTCCGCACTTCTAATGAGTATTTTCCAACTACATCTCTTCAAACAAAACAAGAAACATTAACCTTCATACATTAGAGATGACAAATTACATTTAACTATTAAAGAACATATTTGGATAACTTTAGCTAAAAGTTTTTAATTTATTCAAATTCTACATTAGTGCTTAAAAGTTAAAAATCCTAAATCATTTTTGTATTACTATTGTGATTATACTGTTTGTATAAATCATAGTTCACTTGTTAATGTTTTAAAGATAGACAAAAAGAATTGTTCATGTGTTTGTTTAGGCTTACTAGAATTATATAACTAGTAATTGGGCCTGCTAAAATTATACAAAGAGATATGTCGAGCCATCCTTTTGATGCGAATCGAACTGACATTTTTATGGAGTAAAATTCATAAAACTCAAGGTTGTGATTCAAATCATTTTACCGATAATTGGTAGGTTTTTGGGGCCATGAGTGAAGCCACTCATCTATAGGATGACATGGATGTCGTAGATTGTCTCGCCATAAATGGATTTCTTCGTTAACGTAATTATAACCACTTGTGTAAAGTTTGCAAGTTTTTGTCGGATCATTCGTGTATAGTTTCTCCTCCTCCTCAACTGGCATGCCGAAGAATTCTTTAAATACTTCCATGGTATCATCAATTAAATCTTTAGAAACTTTATGATTGATCACCTAGTTAAAATATCAAATTACAAAACTTAAACTCAAAAGAATTGAAATTTGATCAAACAAAGTGAAATAATAAATTACGAAACTAACCTGAAAGAATCCAAATTCTTGACATGCATCGAGTATTTCTTGAACAGTTTGACTATGATTTGCGGAGAGGTCAATTAGTGGGATGTTTTGGAATAATGGAACATCGACGGATCCTGGACGTTCATTGACAGGGAAGATGTAGTTTTCCGGTAAAGTTTGAGTAGTTTTGGACCAAGTTGAAACTAGATTTGCCATAGTAGTTGATCTACCATATGTGTTTGTGATTAGTTTTACAGTTTAAAGGCTTCAATATTTTGTGTATTTAAAATGAATGTCAAGATTTTAAAAGTCACCTGCTGCGGGCGGTCCATATTTTTTAGCAGATTTTGTGACAGATTCACGACAACGACCTGTAAAGATCTGATGGTTGCTGGATATTATTTTGATTGTTACACTTGAAAGATGAAAGGAAAGAAAACAAATGGTTTATTATCAGGCCTTTTGTCATATTGTTGGTATATGTTTATTAATAAAAAAGCATGTTAAAACAAACTTTATACACATGCAAAGGAATAATACATAATTTTAGAATAAGTTAAAATATCATGTTGTTAAAACACAATATTTGTACTTTAGTATTTATGATCAAGAATTTCTCAATTCTCTAATACACTACTAGACAAAAGAGATGCTTTTCTACAACTGATTCGTAGGAAACTTGTTGGAAAATCCAGTTTCTAACAGTTTTCCAACAAAAAGTTATGTTCGAAAAGCATGTGCTTGAAAATCATTTTCATCCGTTTTTCAACAACTTTTTTTACAAAATTACTACAAAACATGTGGTTGTAAACTTCCTACAACTTTTCTACAAAAACAATTTTGACTTAACATAATGTTTATTAGATAATATTGTAGCAAAATTGAAACTTATTTTTTTTGTTGGAAGTCTGTTGGAACTACTTGCCGCAGGATATTTGTAGGAAATTTTTGTAGGAAAATGACTTGTTTTCTAGTAGTGATAGTTTTATGTGATATAATGGTTTTTTTTTCAAAATAAATATCGGGAAGCTAAAATGCATGGAACATCATCATGGTCCTTTGAATTCTCTCAAACATCCATTGTCACATTTTTTCGTCCAATTCCGGAACTTCCCATTGTTGTCAAACCAAATATGGGGATACGGAGCGATGTTATCAACTAGGACTCCGTATCTCCAAATTTGATTCATCTACCCAAAACATTTCTCTTAGACCAATATCGTCACACCAAACTATAATTAAAATGTTCTTGTTCCATATGTAGCTTAAACTTCAGATCAAGATACTATAATGGTTATTTTCCAACAATGTCTCTTCAAAACAAAGCAAGCCACCTCTTAGGTATTGATAAGGAAGACTACCTTTTGTATGTTGGAAGTACTTTTCTACAAACTAAAGCACATTGTTCTATGGAATGACGGAGGCGAAATTGCTATAAAAATGCAGATCACTCCCCTCAAAGTAATAAGTTATAGTTTCGGTTATTGTTTACCATACATGCTTTAGAACCCCATAACCAAACCATACAAGATTGAAACATTAGACAAAAGGTTTCATTTTTGAAACATTAACAAGAGGTAACCGTATGTTGTTAAGGTTTAATTTTATAAACTTCCATCACTGCTTGAGTGTCTCCCTGCTTCTCATGGAATAACTTGAAGAAATCTTTATATTTGTAGGGTCGAAAGAGAGGGACATCTGTGTCTATCACCGATTTAGCTGGTTTTACGATGGTGTCTTGACAAGGATTGATGAAACTCACAATCGATGTCCGAGCCTCCCTAGAGTTTGTCACTGCTCTATGCTCCGCACTTCTTAGCTTCCCGTTGCTAATTACCTTAAACACAGTTCAACCAATTTTAATTCACATTTTCAGATCGAAAACAACCGAAGTACGATTAAAACATGGTGGAATTGGGCACCTCTAATTGGTGACCGATGTTAACGACAAAAGCATGAGGCACTGGCCCAACATTGAGCCACTGCCCATTCTTGAAAACCTGAAGCCCATGAATGCTTCCTTGTAAAAGCACAGTCATGAGACTATGATCAGCGTGTTTTGGAAGCCCTAACGTAAGACTAGGATCCGGGCATCGAGGGTAGTGGTTAATCGACAACAACTGAGCTCCGGTTAGCTCTTCTCCAAAATATCCATGTTCGAGTCCTAGTCCTTCACAAATTAGCTCCAATATTCTCAATGACATTTTCCGCACTTCTAATGAGTATTTTCCAACAACATCTCTTCAAACAAAACAAGAAACATTAATCTTTATAAAATCATACATTAAAAATCATACAAAGAGTAAATTTGGGTCATCAAACAGGAATCAAATTGATACATTTAAAAAACGGTCAATTTTAACCCGAACTAGTTTAGGCACGTAACCATACTTAAAAATCATAAAAGTCAAGGTTGTGAATCGGATCTTTTTACCGATAACTGTTAGGTTTTTCGGGCCATGAGTGAACCCATTCATCAATAGGATGACATGGATGTTGTAGATTGTCGCGCCAAAAATGAATTTTTTCTTCAGCATAATGATAACTACTTGTGAAAAAGTTTATAACTTTTTGTCGGATCATTCGTGTATAGTTTCTCCTTCTCCTCATCGGGCATGTTGAAGAATTCTTTAAATACTTTCATGGTTTCATCTATTAGATCTTCAGAAACTCCATGATTTATCACCTAGTTAAAACTTAAAATATCAAATTACAAAACTTAAACTCAAAAGAATTGAAATGGGATCAAATGAATTATGAAATGTAGAATTAACCTGAAAGAATCCGAATTCTTGACAAGCCTGTAGTATTTCTTGAACTATTTGACTATGACTTGTAGAGAGGTCAATCAATGGGATGTTTTGGCATAACGGAATATCGACGGATCCTGGACGTTCATCGACCGGGAAGATGTAGTTTTCGGGTAAGATTTGAGTAGTTTTGGACCAGGTTGAAACTAGATTTGCCATAGTTGTATTTTTGTAAGATTTGTGTGGTGATCATTGTTGTTGTAGATTTACAATTTGAAGGCTTCAATAATTTGTGTTTTGAAATGAATGCCAGTCTATATTTCAAAAGTCACCAGCTGTGGGCGATCCATTTATTTTTGGGACGACTTGTGATTATTATTGCACCCTATAATTGGTGATTTAACAAGGGTGTCCACAAGGGTTATTTTAAAACTATATTATTATTCCTATTATTGTTTTTTTGTAGTAAGTCTTTTGTGTGGGCTTTGTGAGTCATCGAGAGTTTTAAACAAAAGAAAAGAATATAGGGTTTTTATCTTTTGGGAGCTTATTTTTCTAAGAGAAGTTTTAGTGCCCCATTCTTTTTTTTTTTTTCTTTTGAGAAGACTCAGGAACCTTTAGTTGGTATTACTTTTTACTCATTTGTTTTTATTTCATATACTTGTAGATTATTTGTTCCACGTATATGATGATTTGTGTATACCTCCAGTTTTCCTAGAGAAAACTTTGCATTGCTATTATTTGTGATATTGGATTTGAAGCACTCTAACAGTCCCGTGCTTTTTACTCTCGGTTTTAAGAGGTTTCCCGCCCTAAAATTCCTGTGTTCATTTTGCATTTAAAATTCCCTATTTGTTTGCATCCTCTTAGATTCGTGGCCGGGAAAAAGTTTAGTCAAACAAAGATTAATTCTGCATTATTTGTATACCGTTTTTGGCTAGGTCGTTGTTTTTTCCCAACACATGTTACTAGTAAACGAGGCTATCGATTTTGTCATCTCCCAAAATTAAACATATCTTATTTAAGTCTTTTTGGTTTCTTCAGAAAATGAAAAGCTTAGAAGAACAATTAAATGATGCAGAGATTTTAGCTCCACATGAAATCATAGAAGAGACTCTCTCACACCTCCGATCCATCATTCACCAAACTCCACCTCACTCGCGCCCACAACACCGCCTTATTCATCACCGCTTACGACGCTTCAACAGGCAAAACACACCTTCTCATTGCCGCTCATGAAGGTGGACCCGTCACTCATCTCATGACACTTGATGAGGCTGATCATGCCTCTCAAGCCGAACATTCGAACAGCTTAGTATTTTTTAGTTGCCTTAGATGGAACCTGAAGCAATATTACAGTAACACTCATGATGCATTCGTTATTAACCTGAGCACGCGTAAGATATTTAAACTCCCTGATTCTTACACTAACGGTGCGCATAACTATTACTTATATGGGTTCGATGAGTCTAGACACGAGCATAAGATCTTGAATGTCAGGCTTATTATTGACGATTGGATGCGCATTACCAACGTCGAGGTTATGATTTATAGGCTTATCAAAACTGAGTTTAGTTATTTAAAACAAGTAATTATATATTCAGTACTGTTATATAGTTTGATCTATTATGATGTTATGTTACTTTTGCTATTAAATAGTGCTTTGATTAGTTGTTTTGCTAAACCGTAAACCACACTGCAATAAACGCGTCTGATAAAAATCCAACTACTGCTGCATTTCTGATTATGGTAAAACTTAAATCACAAATATTTCAAACAGTAGATTAAATTTGCAGACGCGGCATGCACAGCCGCTGATTCCACACGAGATTAACAATTTTTAGAGGCTAGTTAAACCCTCGGAAGGTTGCAAATCATTATGTATAATGATACAACCGTCTTTATGTATAAAGATTACATGTGTTTTCATACAAAGATCTACGCATGGCCGACATTTTCACACTAATCGTACATGATTTAATTATGATTTGAAAATATTGACTTGTCATATGTTTATATTGGTATTAAATCCCAAGAAAAGATATGTCATGAACCAGACTAGACCATAACATGCCCCAAACTCAGTTACATACAAATTAAAACAGTTTGACAAAAGGTTTTATTCTTGATACATTAGTTAACATGATCATACTCATATGTTGTTAAGATTTAATCTTATACACCTCCATTACGGCTTCAATGTCTCCCTTCTTCTCTTCGTACAACTTCAAGAAATCTTTGAACTTGAAGCGACGAAAAAGAGGAGCATCAATGCCAATCATCAATTTAGCTGGTTCTACGACGGTGTCCATACAAGGACTAATGAAACTCACAATTTTTGACCGAGCCTCCCTTGAGTTTGTCACCACTCTATGTTCCGCACTTCTTAGCTTCCCGTTGCTAATTATCTGAAAACAGTATCATAGACTATTATTCACACGTGTTAGGTCGAAAAACACTAGTTAAATTATGATTAAAAAATGACGTAAACGGATACATGTAATTGGTGGCCAATATTAACCACAAAAGCATTAGGTAATGGCTCAACACCGAGCCACTTCTCGTCCTTGAGTACCTGAAGCCCATAAACGCTTCCTTGTAAAAGCACGGTTATAATATTAGGATCAGCGTGTTTCGGTAACCCTAGTGTCAAACCGGGATCTGGGCATCGAGGATAATGATTGATCGACAACAATTGGTTCCCGGTTAGCTCTTCTACGAAATATCCAGGTTCAAGTCCTAGTCCTTCACGAATTAGCTCCAACATTTTCAACGACAATTTACGCACTTCTAACGAGTATTTTCCAATAATGTCTCTTCAAAACAAAGCAGGAACCATTAACCTTCATAAAATCAAACATTAGATGTATTTTTATATATAAATTATAAAATTTAAATGACCGGTTTGTTAACAAGGCAATGAAACTATTAAACATGCAAACTATCAAGTTCAAAACTATTGAACTCAAACCAGCCGACTTGCTTCAGTTTAGACAGTCCGTTCAATTTCAAGGTTGTTATACAGGTAAAAGTCAAATTATCGGTAATTGGTAGGTTTCTCGGGCCATGAGTGAGTCCATTCGTCTACTGGATGACACGGATGTCGTAGATTGTCTCGCCAGAAATGGATTTCTTCGTTAAGATAGTTATAACCGCTCGTGTAAAGTTTGCAAGCTATCGTTCGAGTATAGTTTCTCCTTCTCCTCATTAGGCATGTTGAAGAATTCTTTAAATACTTCCATGGTGTCATCAATAAGATCTTTTGAAACTCCATGATTGATCACCTTATTATAATATTTAACCTAACATCTAAAAAATTGAAACTAGATCAAATTAAATGATTATCAAACCTGAAAGAATCCGAGTTCTTGACAAGCATGTAATATTTCTTGAACTGTTTGACTATGACTTGTAGAGCGGTCAATCAGTGGGATGTTTTGGCATAACGGAATATCGACGGATCCTGGACGTTCATCGACGGGGAAGATGTAGTTTTCGGGTATGATTTGAGTAGTTTTGGACCATGTTGAAACTAGATTTGCCATAGTTGTTGATATGCAAGATTTGTATGGTGATTATTGTTGTGTTAATGATACAAAGGCTTAAAGGTTGACTTTCTAAATGAATGTTTAATTGAATTGTCGGGTGCCGGCTAGCCATTTATTTAGGAAATTATGTGATGAAATCATGACCACAACCTCTTAATATTGTATGCTCACTAGATACCATTTTGATTTTTACACATGAGTAGAGTTGCACAAATCAGCTTTTCTAATACCCGGTTTCTGGTATTGAACTGGGTTCGGGGTCCATGTATTGTCTCTAAAAACTATACCCTATGTACTGGGTTCGGGTCGGGTATTGACCGGGTATTCTCAAACCAAGTATTTGAATACCCAGTTATTCGAGTATTGAAAAAACCATATTTTCGGGTATAGATTGGGTTTTTTCAAGGGGCTGCAGTTTTTTTTGGGTATTTTTCAGGTATTTTTCGTATAATTTCAGTTATAGATCATAGGGTATTTGAAGAACCCAGTTTCGGGTGTTGGAAAAACCCGGTTCCGGTTTTTGGGTAAACTAGATTGCATATCGGATCTGGTTTCGGTTTTCGGGTATTACCGTGTACAAATCGAGTTCCAGATTTTTTTCCACTTCTACTCTTGAGAGACATGAAATGTTCAATGCTTCGGGCCTTTCGGCCAATTGTTGGTCCATGGTTATTGAAGTTGATAGAGAATTAACAAATTAACAAAATATGTTCTCATGAGTGATGAGGTCAAGTCACTCCGGTAATCATCCGGTCAAAGGCAACCCACAACCCATACACATGTGTTGGTCAACACAAGCGACTTGTCTATGATGGTTTTGTAAAAAGAATGAAAAACGTTTGTCACGTCACTACCACGTAATATAGACGGAAATCACCCCAAAATAAATATATAAACAAAATACAAAAGTTATTTGATCTTTTAAATAATAACAAAATAAAGAGACTTCAAACAGAATTTGTTTTAAGTGTAAATGCGAATTTGTTTTAAGGGTTTTTTTTAATGAATGAGGATTACGGAGGAAACATTTTAGTTATTTTACATTTTGCGTTTTTATTTATATTTTGAGTATTATTTTTTTAATAATTTTTAAGGGTTTTTGAAACTCTTTGTATTTTAACTTTTACTTTGATCAAGATTGGTTAACTTTACATATCTTGACCTATACCAACCGACTAGGGAGACTTGTATAGGTAACACCCCGATCAACAATCCGGCAAAGAAAGGACCACATTAAGGAAAGACAAAATGACAAACTGTACAATTACACATAATGGCCACAAGTGGATGCAACACTTAATTTTAAAGTTTATTTACTGATAGCTTAATCATAATAGACATTGGACTCTTCAAGCTTTGCAAAATAGATGTTCTTTAGATTTTCACATATGAACACTGACCAAATAAACCATAAAGTGCAAAATAAATCAAAAGTAAGTACCTATGTTGCTGTTTGAGATCTTTGGGCAAAATTTATACTATGATGAAACAACATGCAAAGTTAAACTAAGGTGAAAAGTCACCGGTGAATTTCGCACAAACAAGTCTCGACTAAACTTGTAAATGAATGAAACAAAATCAGTATTATTTTCTTTCACCGGTCTACTTTAGTAAGTTGATCTTGTTTATATCTTTTAAATAGTTATATAAAGAAAAATATAAATTTATTTGATCTTTTGAATAATAATAAAATAAAGAATAACAGAATTTGTTTTAAGTGTGAATGCTAGATTTTTTTTATTAGTATATCACTTTGAAAACAACATAAACATAACTTTTATTTAACAAAATATTAATATCTAATTTCAAATAGCATTAGAACTCCTATGACAAAAAAAAAAGAAAAAAAAGAGTTTTATAGTAGATGATTGGATAGGTTAATAGTCCGTCAATAATTCAAGTAACAGTTAAAAATATTAGAACTTTGACCAGCCATTAAAGAATGATACTTTGAGCGAGTTTTTGCAAAAACAAACATGAAATCATACTCAATTTCACCTCTTAAAATATAATTGTTTGCCAGATTCATTTGGAGTTTACCTGAGAACCAATTGCAGATTCAAAACATGTTTTTCCAAATCTACTATTATAATAAACAAAAATATTGGTTGAACCACAAACCTCTTAGTTGGTCTAATAGTTTGTCAAGTGGCACTCTTATGTATTAATTTATAATTTCTAATTAAATTTATTAATTTAAAACTAAAATTTAATTAAGATTTAAAACATTCCTTATCTAGCCTTATCATTATCCCATCCATTCATAATCTAGCATTTGTGGATTACAACTAATGGAGTTTGATTCATATTATAAAGTTATGTTCATTGCATCACCCATTTTATTGATTATGATTGTCCAAATGACTTATTTACTATTCTCACAAACTTGAAATATATTGACTCTTGGTTTATATTATGTTCCAGGTTGTGTGAAATAGATCCCTTTTGTCAATGACAAATTTGGATGTTACCATGATAAAAACATGATCAGAAACATTAGCGAGTTGGATAGAAATCAATTGATCAAATTATTCTAGGTTATTTTGACCAAAAAAACCTTATTTACAAGATCAAAAACATAAACGGGTTGGGTAGAAGGTCAAAGTGATTAATTTCGTATGGACCGGTTGGAATCGGAACAATCATTGTCCAGTATTTTGATTAGCAATATGGGTGTCACATATGAATACAAAATCCTTATTATTTTGAAATCGAGCTTAAATGAATTTAGCCAATCTTTCTTTCCTTTTTTTCTCTCTTTCGATCTATTGGACTGATTATGAATGTACAAATCGAACTGAATGAAGGAGACAAGTGTTGGGTATTAAATCATGGTTAGTTTGGTTAACTTTTATTGTGAATTGCAGATAATAGTATAAACAATTATTAGACATCAGATGACCTCATCAATGGTTAGAGAAACTATCAATTAGTTTAAATAAAAAAAATAATAAATAATAAAAATAATAAAAAATAATAAAATAATAAAAATAAAAAAAAATAAAATTTTTATATGCTTTGTTGCTATATAAAATATGTTTTGTTAATTTCCGGTTAAACTTTAGCAATTTATTTGTATATATAAAACTTGCAACCTATTTGTAATTTAGAGATTTATGAACTTTTCATTTTTCAATAGTATATATAATACGTAATTTTAATCATATAACATATTTAAAGATTTATTAATTATACTGTTTTCATTGTCATTACACGGGTTCCTAACCTAGTGTTACATAGGCCAAAGCACGTGTTCAGCACTCGGGCTTAGCGCATTTACTTTGTGTTGACTTTTCTGTTATAGTTTGTTGACTTTTATAGCTATTTTTGACAATCGGTCATGACTCTGGAGCCCACTTGTGTTATTTATAGTGATCTTATTTAGCCTATAAATAGAAAATATCTTATAAATACCAATGTTTTAAATACAAGATATTTAACCTTAATAGGGTAAGACTCAGAAATGGTTAAAACTTAAAACTTTTAATTGTAGGTGAATATTACATGGCGCTAAAAATCTTTGATCTAAAGTCTAAACAATAAAATTTACTTTGGCTTAAACCGTTATGATTATATAAACCGGTATTGCCGGTAATACTAACATTTCAAATTACAGACCGTTCGCCTAATTTACTGGACTAAAACGTACCAGTCACTTGCCTGCATGCGGTTTACCCGGTTTTAAAAACGTTGATATATGCCTTTTAATTTTTAGCTTTCTTTCTGTATTATATTTAGTTTATTATAATCATATTCTGATATAACTTTAGAAGTAGATTTAGATTTAGAGTAAAGTAAAAATGTAAAATGTATTTTATTTTAGGTGTATTGGTTTTTATTAATCATAACTATCATTTTTTGGTCGATGTCGATACCAACTAATGAATTGGCTGCTGACGGTCCCATCTTTTAACATATTTGTTCCTAACGATCCGTGACTAACAGAATCCTAACACCGTTAGTTACAGGTCGCCAGAGAAACGTTTTTGGCCCTTGAGCAACCCCCCCAACCGTTAGTCTGAATATGTTTATATTTAATTTAACAAATAAACATGTTTATATACCATTCAAGACATACTAGACAAACCTCAAAATAAACAATAAGCTGATGAAATCCTCCCTTAATTATTGCATGATCAGATAAATAATATTCCAAAAACTATGATGTGAAATGATTTTATTATTCTTATATTCTTATTAAAATAAGCTTTTCATTTGATCTAACTAGGTTGTTACCCGGCGCGTTGCGTCGGGGCTCATCGGGCAGTTATGTGTTGGTTACATCCGGGCGTCGTTTTCGTAAGTTGACGGGAATTCAGTTGGTATCGGCTACGTTATATACGGTATCAAAACTAAACCAAAAAAATAATACCTCAAACTAACGTATTTAAAATAAATTAAAATCTAAACACTACATACCTTACTTTTTCATTGGTTGATTTAGTATGAAATCTATAAATACAAAAATCTATTGTTTATATAAAAAACCACACAAAAAAAACCAAGAAAACACAAAAAAAACAAGAAAACTTGCTTCAAGAAGGCTCGAACTTGGGACTTGCAAGTTGCAACAATACAACACCATCACCACAACAACTTACCTTTTTGTTACTTTTAAATGAAAAAATACTAAAAAAAAACAAAAGGGCGCCCTATGGAGGCTCGAACTCGGGAGCTGTAGCCTACAGCTACACAGTCAAGCCATCGCACCAGCATGGATTTTGGTAACCCAAGTAGTTTCAAATATTAAAATACCAAAAAAGATGTTGAAATATTAAAAAAAGTTAAACTTAGTGGCTGTCACATGGCAGCCACTGATTGGATTTATATGAGCTTTACTGTAGCTTTAGGTTTGGCTTTATATATAGTATAATAATAATAATAATAATAATAATAATAATCTATGTATGGAGGTGGTGTGGGTGTGAACAAAGAGCCAATATTATTTAATTTGTAGCTGCATTTGTCAACCTCATGGAGCACATTGCTCAAGTCAAAGCCCTCCATCTTTCAAGATCTTCATTGAAGCAACCATGTGTTTCTTTCCCACTCATTTATTGCTTTTTGTACTTCAATTCCTTTTATTATTAATCCATCCATCTTGACTTTTTTTTTCACTTCATAACAACCTTCTATTCAATCTCCACATCTCTTATTGATCATTATAACACCATTCCTATAAGTCACCAATGGATCATCATAAGTCATCTTTCGAATCCGATCCAACGAGTTCAAATGTCCCAATACTAGCCATTGCGGCATTATGCATCGTTGCAACCGCGTTCCTACTCGTTTCCTGCTACTTTTTCGTCACCCGAGGGTGTTTCAATTGGCAACAAGTTAACCCGTTAAGACGTTTTTCTATGGGCCGAGAACGGGCCAGGACCGACCCGTTATCCTCGGCCTACTCAACCCCTCCTTGGCAAGTTAGAGGGCTTGATGAGTTACTAATCCGCGAGATTCCCATTTGTCAATACACTAAACCCGAAGGCGAAAAGAGGAGTTGGTATGAATGTGTGGTTTGTTTAAATGATTTTCAAGAAATGGATACTTTAAGGGTGTTACCAAGTTGCAACCACGCGTTTCATTTGGATTGTATTGATATCTGGCTTCAAAACAATGCGAATTGTCCTCTTTGTAGGTTGAGTATTTCGGGTACTGCAAGGTACCCGAAAGACCACATAATTGCCCCAACTTCTTCACCTCAAGATCCCCTATCGAGCCCGATTGGGGATCAAGATTTCCTGGTGATTGAGTTGGGACATGACCAAAACGGGTCAAGATCGGGTCAATCAAGAAGCCATTCTCCAAGAAAGATTAGTGGGAAAAGAACTAAAACAAGAAAGACTCATCATGTTTCCATTATGGGAGATGAAAGCATTGATATTAGAGGAAAAGATGAAAGCTTTACAATCCAACCGATACGAAGATCTTTCTCGATGGATTCAGTTATCGACCGACATGTTTATTTATCGGTTCAAGAAATCTTGCAAAGTAACATGAATCTCTAAGAACATAGGAGCAACGAAGAGGGGAGTACGAGTGGGAGTGGGAGATCAAGACGACATTTTTTCTCGTTTGGGAATGGTCGAGAATCAAGATCAAGAAACGCGATTCTACCCATCTAGTTTTAGTGTTTTCTTTCGTTTTCTTTTATTATTTTTTTCGCTTTTTTCGGGTTTGTATTAGAAAAAGATAACATGATGTAAAAGATTATAGTCACACAAAATTGAGACACAATTTGGTTATGTTAAAATGGTAGCATGGGGGTGTAAGAATGATTGTCACATATCACTTTTGGTTAGGAGAAACTTTAATGAATGGAAATCATTTTATTCTATCTACAATGTGCTTGAGTGATGGACCCATGATGGGTTGGGAGGAACAAGTTTTATTGCATGATGTATAAGTCAGTAAAGCTAGTTGTTTTTAAGATATGACATGTCTGCTGAAGTGTTGGTCTACTTTGAGTAATCACCAAGTGATTTAATCATGGTTGGCTGGTTGCTGGTCTTTCAAGATTCTTTTGCTTATAAAGACAGTCAACTCCTCTAGATCCATGCCACATCTCAGGTAGAATTACAATTTTTAAAAAATTAGCCATCTATCTTGGAGTTGTCAATCATCCTATGGAGTTTACGGTTCGATTTTAATGGTTTTTAAGTCGAATTATGAACCAAACCAACCAGTTACTAACGATTTGGGACTATTGGATTCGGTTTCATTACCTATGTCTTATACCCGTTGGGTATCTGTTACTCATTACCTAGTGAATACCATCAGTCACCGTTTATGGTTTTATGTAGTAAAAAAATACCTAAAACTCAGACTTGAAATATCAAATACTCAACTTCTAACAATTCTTTAGTTTAAATGATTTCAAATTTCTAAAAACCTTAACATATTGTTTAATATATAACAATATAACATACTAATACATTCGGTTTTGATGCAGGTAATCGGGCGACATATCTTGAACCAACAATTTTTTTAAATACAATTCACATGCCCAACCTAATACAATAAAGATTTCAGGTTTTCCCTTCGGGTTTTGGAAATTTTGCAATTCCTAAAACAAGGATGTATCAAGCAGATAGAAAGTTGTTAGGCTATGTGTAGCGGAGGACTACAAATTAGGGGGGTTTTCGACATGTGACGTCACGTCATAAATGGGTTATTTTCATTTTAGGGGTATAGTTGTTTTCCACGTCAAAAATCGCTCCCCCCCCCAAACGATTGCCATTGGTCCATTTAGTAAAACAATATATTTTTTTAACCCAACCGGAGGCAAATCTATGCCCCCCCCCCCCCCCCCATCGCCCGGTGGGTAGCCCAAAGTCGCTCAAAACTCTCCATTTTCGCCATCCACTACGCATTGTCTTAGTATGCCTAAATTGATTTAATAATATGATTTATTAAACTTCCAAGCAAAGATGGTTACTTTCTTGTGTGCACCTGTTTGACCAAGACTTTGATCAAGTAAACCAAATTGTTATACCCATAACACCAACCATTGATATATACCCATAACATAGAAAAAGACATGCATAAATCAACCACATAATACAACAGTTGAGTTTTCAATTTCACATTCAAAGAAACATTTTTTTTATCTCAAATAAAACAAAAAATAGCTAGAATGCAAATATGTCATAGGAGCCAAAAAGGAGTTTAAAAGTTGTACAAAATATTTAAATGCATACAACCTCCTAAATCATTTTATTCAAAGTTTTAGATATGCTAATACGATTTATACAACAATAAATAATAATAATAATAATAATAATAATAATAATAATACGCTTAAGTCTTTTACTGAAAAAAAAATAGAGAAAAAAAGTGTTTGTATGTCAACACAACCTGACTTGACCCATTACTCACATCATCGATCCGCCAATCTTTCATTCTCTACGAGTCAAGATATCTAATAACCTTTACGCGTTTTCAATTAAAATGCATACATCAAATAATCTTTAATACATCCCACAAAGCAAAAAAGTTTTCTAGCAACAAAGACTAGCTTCTCATCAAAGGCTAAAAACCTTTAATAATATCTAGTTTTTATTTGATAACCTTTAGTCAACTGAACTGCTAGACCGTGAGCTTCTTCTCCTAGGATGAGTTGCAGGCAACGCGGTTTTATCATGGAACTCACCCAAAGCTTTCACCTTTAGTTCGTCAAGAACCCTAATGGCTTCTTTGAGTTCCTCGCTTGCACTCGGCCCATGCCCTCTCCAACCATCGATAGCCTTTTCTTGAAAGTTTATTGCAAGTGCATAGCTACACAACAGGATAAAATGAATTGCAGCTGAGTTATAAATTGATAAAAATACATATTTGGGAAAGGGGGGGGGGGGGGGGTACTAAGTAGATTTCGGTATTAGTTATTTGATTATCTATGACTTTAGTATCTTTTTAATCACATGAATATTCTTTTTGGTCATTTTATGTATTGAGTTTCAAAAATTCGAAATTTAAATAACATGCACTCATGCAGGTAGGGGTGCGTGGTGCGGTTTTTGGCTAAAACCAAAACTTCGATTTTTGAAGCCGTTCGGTTTCGGTTTTTTGGTTTTTGTCTTGGTTTCGGTTCGGTTTCGGTTTTTGCCATTTGAGCTTGAAAATTTAAGGCCAAAAAAAAGTTGGCAAAAAATAATGAATTTAGGTATAAAATATTTTGTTAATTGTAAAATGATAGACTGTTATACATTTGATCAAAAATATTCGAGTTACATATGTATTAAATTCTTATAAATTACTTAATATAAAATATAAAAAAACAAAAATTTAGAAATTCGGTTCAGTTCGTTTTTTTAGATGCAAAAACGAACAGTTAGTGCGGTTTAAAAAAAACCGTTGTTTTTTGTTTCGGTTTAAATTTTTCAGTTTTTATGGTTTCGGATCGGATTTTTCGGTTTCTTTCACACCCCTACATGCAGGTTGGGTAAAGGGTTAAAATGGTAACTTTTCTAGGAGTCAAAATGGTAACTTTTCTAGGAGTCAAAATGGTAACTTTTGTACGGGTCAAAATGGTAACTTTTGAACGGGTCAAAATGGTAACTTCTGCACGAGTCAAAATGGTTTGTACAGATCAGGTCGGGTTGTATGAAACATTTTGTCCACTTTCGCTAAGTTTTATATAAGTAATTACTAATTAATATCAAATATGATTACAAAAATACATTATTTTGATGCAGAGCAAATAATATGTATTCAGACACCTACCCGTTCAACTCATTTGACCCGTTTCCTTTTTAGCTAAATCAGTTGTACTTGTGTTTACCTGTTTGACCCGTTAAAGATAAAATATAACCCAAATCAACCCATTTAGTATACTGTTAACTGTCGAAAATTAGTTATAACTTTATACAATAAAAAAATGTGTCCAGATATTATCACCTGTTCACACATGTCTCATAATATTATAGCTGAATAGGTAATTATCTAATTCAAATTACTCAACATTTCAACATCAAAATTATCACTGTCATAACACGCATCCAAGCAATATTAACATAGAAAAAAACGAGCTCCATACCTTCGCATTGCACTATACGCTTTTGAAAGATTCTGACACGCCTCAATCGAATCAGCATGATTAGGACCGAGTGAAGTGTCCATAATATCCTTAGCCAATGCAAAAACTTGTGCAGCCGATTGAGGTCGATCTAGCTCAAGATACGCCGCCCCTAAATTATTATAAACATATCCAACTCCAAAATGTTTAGAACCAAAATTCTCTTTCAACCTCTCAATCGCATCTTCCAAATACGGTATCGATTCTTGCACCTTGCCCGTTAATAAAAGTAACCACCCGATTCTAGCCGAAGCACTCCCAACCGAATGCTGCTCATTCGGTATCTTCTCAAGCATACTCTGCGCTTTCTTTAATAAACAAATCGCGGTTTCGAACTCACTCATTGTCTCATACTGCATCGATATCTCCATATACGCTTCCGACACCTCTAAAGGTGTCACCTTTTCCTTCTTTTCCAAAATCCCACACGACATTTTTAAACACCGTTTCGCTTCGGTAAACTTTTCTTGATTACATAACGCTTTCGCCATCGATACGAATATCATCGCGCGGTCTTCACTTTCTTTATCCGTTTGAAGAACAACCGACTTCAAAGTATTAATCGCTTCATCAAATTTCCCTAACGCAATCTGCATATTCGCTGCATCGATTTCGGCTCGAAGTAAGTCCGCACTTTTCCCCCAATTTTTCAAAACCTTTTGCGACAATTGATTCTGTTCCAACGCCTTCATATGCTCTTCCAATCCCGTATAAATCACACCTAACAACCGTCTATCATGCGCCACTTCAACCGAATTATTCCCTAACTCCACTTTATGCATGTCGATAGCTTTCACACAATACGGTAATGCTTCCTTAAAATTCAAAATAGCAACGTACGCTTCCGCCATGTCTCGGTACGCGTTCCCGAGCTCTAAACTATTATCTTCCAACGACGTTTCTTTAATCTCCAAACATTTTTTCAAATTCCCGATCGCATCCTCTCTCCTACCCATCGCATTCTTGGTATTCGCTAAATTAAGATGAACCGCGTGCAACACATGCTTGATCTCAAACCCATCGCTAACCGTTTCCTCTAACTTACTCAAAATCCTATTGGCTCTATTCAAATACCCTAAACTTTCTTGAAATTTATTTAAACTATAACAAGCTGAACCTAAAAGCTGCAAATTCATCGCAAGAGGTAACGACAAATCTTGATCATCGGTTTGATCCAAGATTTTTAAACCTTTAATAGCAAAGTCGAAAACTTTATCAGGGTACTCACCTTCTTCATCAAGTTTAAGTCCAATTTTCAAGAAAACCAAACCCAACTCATTTTCATCAAAATTATCAGACCCCATTTGCTCAAATGCCTTGATCATGTCACCGGATGTTTTCGCGGACTCGAATTGGTCAACAAGATTGGATCTTTCTTGAATCTTTTGGTGTCTGGATGGTAACTGGGAAGTGGGTTGTTGTGGGTTGACATGGGTGTTGAGGTTTCTTGAAAAGATTGGTGATTTGGGGTTGAATTGGTGGTTTTGGTGATCAAGATTGGTGCTTGATGAGAATTGAGTGATGGGTTGTGTGGAATAAAGAGGAATTGGGGTTTTGGTGATGAGGTTTTGGAATTGGGAGTGAAGAAGAAGGAGTCTTGATGAAGCTTTTTTCATGGTGAATGGGTTTCAAGAATTGGGTGTTTTGAGATTTGGGAGAAACCCTTGTTAAAACCCTAGAGAAGAGATGACGTTGGATTGTGATTTGTGAGCAGGATGTAAAAAGGTAATTGAGTGTGGAGTTGGTAGTAACGATAATCAGGATTAATTTGATCGAATTTTAATGGATAATTTTTATTTTTATATACACACAAATTTTTATTTTATACGTAATTTTTAGTTTTATACATATAAAAAACATATTTTGGTTGGAAATTGGTTGGAATCTCGCTGAAAATCGCTGATTTTTGCTGTAATCTCATCGGAAACCGCAAATTTTGGTCGGAATCTTGTCGGAAACTGTCGATTTCGGCCACACTCGTGAGAAAAGGCCGATTATGTTCGATTAATCCTGATTTTAGCCGGATATGACCATTGACCGATTAATTGGCCAACTAGCCCAAAATTTATCGGGGATTAATCGGCGCCTAGTCAGGATTTTTGCAACACTGTTTGTGAGATCATAAGAGGTTACTGGTTTTTTTTCGGAATGACGATTTTTTTTGTTAGGCCATCGCACTCTTCTAGTTTGGAGAGCCCTCATTCTGGCCAAACTATTTTGTCTTAACTAGGCCAACGATGGCTTCATAGTTTAGCTTAAGCATTCCTAGGGAAACCATACTGTCGTTGCCACTTGACAGTCGTTATGTCATCATAAGAGCATAACTCTCTGGCGTAACACATGGTGGGGAAAAACATGGGTGGACTCGGGATTTGAACTGACAACCTTACAAGACCTGGCTCAAATAGTCAAATGCTTCATTATTATAATCCATCAGAAGTGACACAAATGAGGATCAAACTTGGGTATCTACAGGAGAACCCAAGTTGGTAATTTAATATGTTTTTTTTAACAATGTAAAATGTAATAGTTTATAAAATCATAATAAATTTATAGGATAACAGACATTTTACTTAAAAAATTCAGTATTAGAAAGTGATTAATGATTATTGAAGTGTTAGTAAAAATTTTGTATCATGTTAAAAAAGTGTATTTTTTCTCTATTCTATATGTTACCACTGATAAGATATTAATTAGAGTATAATTGTTTTCTAACATAGTAAAGTTTTTTTTTTTTTTTTGAAAATCCAACTAACAATTTTCTAAAACATGTAACTATAAAACTAATAACAAAGACAGAAACATGTTAAGCCAAAACTAAAGTCTTTTCTTACACGTTTTCGACTTTAATTTCGCTAATCAAGTTATATATACACAATGAAAGAATGTTCAACTGTTTTCCATACACCGATTAAAACCCGAAACACACATATAGCAACTACACACGGCTTCTTGTCGGGCTTTCAGATTGTTCTTCATAGATATCATCAAACGGTAGATCAAATTTCCCTCCAATATCATCCATATAAAAAGTCTTCGACAACTCGTTTGACTTTGAAGGTCCCCAGTCAAACGGTTGACCATGCTCTTCAAAGCTCCGGTCCGACACATTATCATGATAGTAGTCATTATAATCGTCACGATTGAAATTTGGCGGTTCGACAAAGCTCGTTTGAGGTCCCGGGCCTGGGCCCACCCCTCGTGGGCCACCACCCCGGTCCCACCAGTGGCTCCTGCCTGTCTGGCCAAAATCATGATGTTGTAGAACACTTTGACGAGATAAAGGAGCCGACGTAGAAGCTTCTAGATTACTCTCGACACGGTTATCAAAAAAGCTTCCCCAATTCTCGTCATACCGGGCCCGGTCCCGGGACATGTCGTCAATCGGGCCTGACTCGATGTCTTGGTGGCCATGCGAGTGATGGTGAGGAGATGTGTAGTACCAGTCAAGGATGTACGGATGGTTCTTGTGAACGGGATTGATGAGCCACATGCAATCTTGTTGGTAAAAGCTTTTTGAAACGTTTGGGCCCGTTTCACGAGAAAAGTAGCTGTTTGGGTCGCCATGGGCCGGGTAGGTTTGGGCCCACTGTGGTAGTTGGTTTGGGTTCATGTAGCCCGGGCTTATACCCTGTTCTTTAAACTTTTGTTCCTTAAACGCTTTGAGCGTTGAAAGAAATCGCTTTCCGTCTGCATCTGGTTCCCATGAAGGATAACTACTTTGAAAGCTGCAAAATAATAATAATAATAATAATAATAATAATAATAATAATAATAATAATAAATTAATGAAACATATTTCCATTTTTGAAAAGTTATTAAATTTGTTCACAAGACAAGGGTATTTTAGACATTTCACAAACAGTCGAACATTTTTCATACCTTAGGAATGATTTCTCCATTTTCCCTTGTGAACTTCTGTCGGTTTTTGACGAGTTATGTGGAGATGCATACTTGCTGTTACCGTGCTTTTGGAAGTCGAACAAGCTAAAACTGCAGATATATGTTAATTGGTCAAGTTATTTATTATATGTTAATAGAGATATAGAAAATAAACTGCATGAGGATTTTATTAAAAAAAAATAATGAGCAATGAAAATAATAATGTGGTGCATATGAACCTGCAAACATGACCAACGCCTTCAACATCAACAGTGAAGTCCGCAATGAACTGCAGTATATCATCAACTCGCTGCATCATTGACAAACTTTAATATTTTATTATAAAATAATAACAAAAATAAGGTAGATAAAATAATCACTTTTATATAATAACAAAAACTAATAAAAAAACAGCTCGCGTTGGGTCGAAAAAATTTTATATTTTTCTCAATTGAAGGGGCATTTTAGACATTTAACAAATTATGCCACTAATGTTAATCGCAAAGATATATTAACGATACCTCGGGTACTACAAAGATAAGCAAGAATGGAGTTAGAAAGATTGACGCCATCTCCTCCAGCAACATCTTCCCAGTGTACTACATTACAAACATGCATTGCCACATCAGCACCACACCAGATAATAAAATATAAAAAGATATAATCAAAATAAGGGCCAAAATTTAACCTGAAAAAGGGTTTCAAATTCTACTCGAACAAATTCAGTGCTTTCTTTCCCACGCCATTTTTTGGGCATATAATGAGTATTATGAATGGTCAAAGACATAGTCCCGTGTGGATCAAGAACTAAAAGCTCATCTGAAACAAGGGCTCGACTCATGGCAGTTATTGCGCCAAACACAGCAGTATACCATAACAAATTACGACCAAAAATCTGCAACAAAAAAGATCAAGACTTTAGTCAAAACGGGGCGGTTTGACTTTTTTAAATTATTATTACATTAACGTGTGTATAAAAACATTACATGGCCTTCAAGTAAAGATTCTTCAAGAAACGCGATGATGATCAAGATTGCAGCAAATCCACCAAAAACAAAAGATACAAACTTTGCAATGATTGAAAGAACTGGAGACGGGAATTGCTTCAAATAATCCGAGGCGTGTGTAACGCTGCTGTTGATACGGTGCTTGAATAAATGATCCACCTGAAAAAAATGTAAAATTTTAGATGTATAACAAACGGGCTGCGGGTTGAAATAAACTAACAAAAAATAAGAAAAATGATCACCTCGTTGAATTCCCTGAATATCCACTTAGAAAGATTTGACCATCTTCTAGAAGAAGCAGTACTAGGATGTTTATAAAACTGTTCTGCGTGTCTAAGAAACAGATAGACGAGCATAAAAATAACTAGAAATGGAGATAAAAGAAGCATTGCAATCCCAACAACCATTAGCCTTTTCTTTAACGTATCGCGGTCGCTAACAAAGTCCTTTCTAATACAAAAGTTTCTGCACAAGATTTCATATAATTTTAGTACATACAAAAACAAATAATGTTTTACCTTCACAGGTTAAATGATTCATATTAACTAGTAACAACTTGTATATAAAATATACAAAATAAATAAATAAAATGATTGGTTGTTAGGAGTTATTACGGTTCTTTAACTTTCTAGAGTCCTAAATATGGTGTATATATATATATAGAAGAGGGTTCAAATAAAAAACAATTGTTTTGTAAGAAGTGTGAGAATGCTTTAAAATAAAACAAAACCACCTAAATAGGAAACTATACCATGTAAATAGGAAACTATACGGTTTTTAGAAACTACTAATCTCAACCACCAGATCTTAGATCCAAGGGTCTAGATCTCTTCTTATGCTTCTCACAAAATAATTGTTTTTTACGTTAACCCTACCCTATATATATATATATACGAGTGTGTTGTGTGTACACGTGCGTGTGTGAGAGAGAGAGAAAGAGAGAGAGAGAGAATACGGACCTATCAAACATACTATGCAATATGCACCAATTTAAAGTCCATTCAAGGGTCTTGGGTAGCGTAAGGCAATATTGTGTACCATTTGCGTCTTTCTTGACGGTAGGTACCGCGCCCGGGACCCATGAAGATGTCGGGTAAGCTAGCACCCCTTTGTTCAGCATTCCAATCAAGTAATTCTCTTTCCTCATCAGCCTCATCACTATATCATGAGCCGAAAGATCCTTCACCACACATAATTGTTGTGATTCTTGAATTCTAACCACTTTTTCAAGAATCGATGCCCATGGCATCGTTTGCATCTCATTGTCGGTCACACCAAGACTTGCAACAAAAAAATAAAAACTTTAATTTTAGATCAAGAAAACCAACCATAGTAATCAAAAGCGATAAGCGCTCGGAAGCGTTGAGGCTTCACCTAGCGCCCAAAATAAAAGCGCAAAAAAAGCGTCCGATTTTTTTTTAAAAAAAAAGCGCACATTAAAATACAAAATTTTAACTAAAGTAGAACATCTTATTAAGAAAACAAAGATTCATTCTTGAAACAGTTCATAGTATTTAGTCATGTTTATCATAATTTGATATATATAATGATAATAGTTATATAAGTATATATTAAAATTTAATATATACTTATATAATTATTATTATTTTATATATCAAATTATGATAAACATGACTAAATACTAAACAACATATATTGTGTTATATTTATAAAAGAAAAATAGATAATAAATATAGGAAAAAAGCATTAAAACGTATATAAATTAAATATTAAATAATAAATAATAAACTAGCTGAGCCCTTAATTAGTGGGAGTTTTAGTTTTTACTTGAGAATAGAAAGAGGTGGGTTAAAAGCCATTTAATAAATAATACGCATGCCACTTGAGAACAGGAACATGTCAGCGCTTTTAATATCGATGCATTAAAAGCGCATTTAAGGCGCCTCGCCCAATAAATGCGCTTAAGCGCTTAAGCGGTCGATTTTGATAACTATGAAACCAACCTCAATATTTTCATCTTAAAAATTGTTTGCAGTGAAATTTGAAAGTGATCATGTTAACTAATACCTGTCGCTGTAGAATTGGCGTATGTCTAGTGTATCCTTCAACTGTACAAAGAACCGTAGAAAGCAAAATATCCAATAAATGAAAGTGATTCCCAAATATCCAAGAATAACAACTTTAAAAGTTGTTAAAGGTGTCAAAGGATGTTCATGTAACGCTTCTTTTGCAAGATCACACGGTTTTATCCCCGATTCAACCGCATCCATCCCACACTTTGCCCTTCGAAGACCATTCCAATCGACAAATAACAAAAAGAACCCCGAAAAACATATCGTGAAAGCCAAACTCAGAAGCTCGACAATCCACTTAATAACAATGCACCATAGACCCTTTTCACAATAGTAGCTATAAAGTCTTTCAAAGAACAAATCCAAGTCAGCAATCGGTTCAACTTTCAAGCTTTCACCGTTAAGAAGCCCGGACGGGCTTTCGCTGCCTGGACTTGGGGCCCGTTGGTAATCCGATAACTCGATTTCAGGGGTAATATTATCAATTGATGCTGTGAAAGATGATTCGCCAAGTAGTTTTTGTTTTAAATGGTGGAGAGGTGTGACGCCTTTTTTCCCACCAAACATTGTTTACATAAAACTATATATATGCACGAGCAAGTCGTCCATCCCCCGAAGAAGTTAATTATTCATACCAAGATTCTGAAAAAGGCAGAAAATAACATGTTAATTATAATTATAAAACATCCCTATTGCGGTGTATCCCCCCCCCCCCCCCCCCGGTCTTCTAAATATACTATAATCAAACAAATTCAATCAAGTTATTATTTTTAACCAACTTAGGGCAACATCCATATAAATACTATCTTTAAAGTTTATACCGCATTCTAACCATAAGGGCAGCCATACGTTCTTCAACAAACTAATTCAATCAAGTTATTATTTTTAACCAATTTAGGGCAACATCCGCCGTACCCACATCAAAAATCAAACAAATTCCACTTGGGCATCAATAAAATCAGTAAAAAGATTCTTGGAAATCATAAAAATCAAAACTTGAAAGCAGTTTACCTGTAAGAACGCATAACACGCTCTACAAATTTTGTTATTTCGATCCTAAAAGGCAAGCAGTATATAAAAAAATCTATATATTGTCAACCAGTCTTATTATCATGTGTTTTCCTTTATGTTATTATATAGTAATGGTGCAAAATACTTCCATATGATATAATCTTTAAAGTTTATACCACATTCTAACAAAAACAAGAACCAAAAAGGCAGTCATAAGTTCTTCAACAATATCCTAACATTCAAATTTGGGGAAAAAAGAGACTAACATATAACACATAACACCACTACCCAATTCAAACAAGATACAATTTTTAACCAATTTAGGGCAAAACCAGCTGCACCCAAATCAAACCCACATCAAAAACAACCAAATTCCACTTGGGTATCAATAAAATCAGCAAAAAGATTCTTGGAAACCATAAAAATCAAAACTTTAAGCAGTTTACCTGTCAGAAATCGAAGGGGTTAACAACCCTTTATTCAAGAAAGTTGAACTGTAAGAACCGAGATTATGTAATCGATGAAACACTGATACAAACCCAGAAGTAATCGATTGGAAAGATAATAATAATATGTGATTGCGTGCAGAAAAAGAAGGAATTTATTTATGTGTTTTTTTTTAATTATTTTGCCTGCAGTTTTCTTTTAGTCCAAGAAGCTTTTGGTTGTTTGTTTTTTTTCTCTCTCTAAAGTTTGATTTAACAAACAAGACGAAGACTTGATGATGATGATGATGATGATGATGATGATTATTATTATTAATTATAATTAAAAAATTTTAATTAGTGTTGTATTAGAATTAGGCAGCCGCAAGAAGTTGTTATTATTATTATTAATGATTTAATGTATGAAATTAATAAATTAGGCCCAATGGGCTACAAGTGGCCCATTATAAGTGGGCTGGGATGAGATTTGAGTATTGATTAGGGGTTAAATAACGGGTAACTAATTAAAGATTATACCAAATAAGATTAGTTGGTTTGATATAACTCATAAATGCTAACGGTCATCTTTTTATAATCATCATAAATACATAGAGAAAGAAGGGCTTCAAGCATTTGAAAACGTTTCTATTGATAACAATCAGTGTACATTCTCTCGTCACGTGTAAGAAAAGTTGAATTCGGAGTTTCGGATAGAGAAAACTTGAATAGTCAAAGAACTCAACACCGGTGCTAGAATTACATCAAAGGATATAATCAGGTATTTTGCTTTTATTAATCGATTCAATTTTTCACAATCTTCAACATCGAAGTTTTACTGTATCTAAATACTTCGGTATACTCCCTTTTATCAAGGTATTTGTGTATATACTAGTATATTTTTCGTATATATCCTTATACAAATACCTAAATATCGTGTCATATAGTTTTCTATACTCAAAACTATTTTTTCAAATTTTTTTCAGTATTAATTATAAATTTTAATTTCAAATTTCAAAAGTCTAAAAGTGATAGCATATAAAATGTTAGCATAATATAAACAAATTCCAATTTGTTACAAACGGTCAAAATTCTTGAGCCCATAAAAAAATTAATAACAACAATAATAATATAATAATAATAATAATATTTAAATCTCAAAACTATTGGTGTCAAATCATAAAAAACTTAAAACTTAAGGGTCTCTTAAACAAAAACACACAATAAAGTTACAAAACCCACCCCTCCCGCGTCTACGTAACCTTCCCGCCAACGCTGACCTGTCACCCCTCCACGTACCCATTCGCGCCAAAAAAAAAAAAACCCTAATTATTTAACCCATTCACTCATCACTCCAATTCACACCAAAAACTTCAATTCATCATCATAATCAATCAAATGGATTCAACCGGAGCTTCATCATCACCGTTCGATTCATTCAAATCCAAAAAGATCCTACAGTCATCAATCTCCAAGCCACATTTACCGGATCAGAGCCCCTGGAGCTCCAAAACACCCGAAAAGCCAACCAACCCGGCCCAAAGACCCCTCACGTGCCGTCAATCGCTCCGGTCGGTAAAACAAGTCCGAGAAGCTGCGAAGAAGCTACATGTTTCGGATCCGAAACCCCCGAAACCGTCGGTTTCGTCAGATCCGGAAACCGAGCCAACGGAAGCCCCGGTTTTAAAACCGGGCGCCTCGGGATCACTTCCCGAAAAGTAAGTTTCATTTCTCTCTCTGATATTATTATTATTATTATTATTATTATTATTATTTGGGTTTGGCACAAACCACCGGTTGGACCTTGAGCCCGTTTTGGTAAATGGGTTGGGTTCGGGTCAACCCGGGTTTGTGGGGTTTTTATTTATTTTTTTAAAAATGATTTTAGGTAATAATTTATTTTGGTTGAGTATTTTATGATAAAATTTAAAACTAAAAAGGAAATTTACATTATATATTTTTTTAATTAATTTGTAATCATTTTATATAAGTTTGTATTATTTATTTATTTATTTTTTTTGACTCAACAAATTCTTAGAATATATTTTCTTGTTATTTGTTTTTTTATTTCAATACGTAGAAACTAGAGGTGGCAAATGGGTTGGGTTGGGTCAAAATGGGTCATGGGTCGGAACGGGTTAGGGTTGAAACGGGTTAGGGTCGAAACGGGTTAGGGTCAAAACGGGTCACTTAAAAAAAGGGTTCTTTTGGTTCGGGTCGGAACGGGTTAGGGTCAACAGGTTCGGGTTATAACGGGTCAAGGTTAGAACGGGTCAAAACGGGTTTGGGTCAAAACTCGTTTAAGCGATTTTTCAGTTCGTTTCAGCGCGTAACAGCTCGTTTAAGCGATTTTTCAGTTCGTTTCAGCACATAACAGCTCGCTTAAGCGATTTTTTAGTTCGTTTCAGCACGTAACAGCTCGTTTAAGCGATTTTTCAGTTCGTTTCAGCGTGTAAGAGCTCGTTTAAGTGATTTTTCAGTTCGTTTCAGCACGTAACAGCTCGTTTAAGCGATTTTTCAGTTCGTTTCAGCGCGTAACAGCTCGTTTAAGCGATTTTTCAGTTCGTTTCAGCGCGTAACAGCTCGTTTAAGCGATTTTTCAGTTCGTTTCATCGCGTAACAGCTCGTTTAAGCGATTTTAAAGTTCGTTTCAGCGGGTAACAGCTCGTTTAAGCGATTTTAAAGTTCGTTTCAGCGGGTAACAGCTCGTTTAAGCGATTTTTCAGTTCGTTTCATCGCGTCACAGCTCGTTTAAGCGATTTTTCAGTTCTTTTCAGCGCTTAACAGCTCGTTTAAGCGATTTTTCAGTTTGTTTCATCGCTTAACAGCTCGTTTAAGCGATTTTTCAGTTCGTTTCAGCGCGTAACAGCTTGTTTTAGCGATTTTTTAGTTCGTTTCAGCGCGTAACAGCTCGTTTAAGCGATTTTTCAGTTCGTTTCAGAGCGTAACAGCTCGTTTAAGTGATTTTTCAGTTCTTTTCAGCGCGTAACAGCTCGTTTAAGCGATTTTTCAGTTCGTTTCAGCGCATGCGATTTTTCAGTTCGTTTTAGCACGTAACAGCTCGTTTAAGCGATTTTTCAGTTCGTTTCAGCACGTAACAGCTTGTTTAAGCGATTTAGCGATTTTTCAGTTCATTTCAGCACGTAACAGCTCGTTTAAGCGATTTTTCAGTTCGTTTTAGCATCAAATAGCTCGTTTAAGCGATTTTTCAGTTCGTTTTAGCATCAAATAGCTCGTTTAAGCGATTTTTCAGGTCGTTTCAGCACTTAACAGCTTGCTTTAGCGATTTTTCAGTTCCTTTCATCACATAACAGCTTGTTTCAGCATGTTTTTGTTTCGTTGTTGTCGATATTTCAGTTTCGGTTAATTTGTCGATTTTTTTTTGAACGAGGACAACGGACGAAACGTTTTAGTTTTTTTACATTTTTTGTTTTTGTTTTATTTTTTGAGTTATGATTTTTTTATTAATTTTTTTGAATATTTTTTGATGATTTCTATTAAGATCAAAATCCCTCAAAAAAAATTCAAAAAAAACAAATAAAAAATCATAACTTAAAATATAAACAAATAACGAAAAAAGTAAAAAAACCAAAATATTTTCACCGTTAACCTCGTTCATCAAAAAAAAAAAAAAAAAACCCGACAAATTAACCGAAACCGAAATGTCGACGAAAACGAATCAAAAACCTTAATCGACCCGTCTAGTGCGAAAACTCGAAAGAAACCGAAACCCAACCCGTCCAGTGCTAAAACTCGTGTCGGCACGAAAGCTGATCCGAGCCGAAACCTAAACCGATATCGTTCCAATCTAAAACCCATTTCAACCCAAACATGTCACTTTTCCTTAATACACTAACCCACATCGACCCATGTAGTTAAATTTGTCAACCCATTTTGACCCAAAAATAAGAATGTGGAATTTCAAGTGACCCATTTTGACCCATTTAATTAAAACCTATGACCCAATTCAACCCATTTGAATTTTAAAACAACCCAAATTGACCCATTTGGAATGGTTTGGGTCAAGGTTGCCACCCCTAGTAGAAACATAGATATTACATCAATATAGCAGGTAGGCGGGCAACAAGCCGCCACCCCTTTCTGAATTGCAAACCGCCACCCCTTTCTGAATTGCAAAACCCTAACCTGCTAAAGACATATCCCAGCCCCTCTGGAGTCGACACATTGCTATGCACAACCTGTTGGACCCTGGTTAGAAAACGGATAGCTTCCGGTGCCAAGGAGCCAAATGTATCAAAAGCCAGAGGGACAAAAACATGTTGGTTCTCTTCGCAGGCTTTAGCATGTTTCTCCACCTTCTTCGTTTCAGCCCTTTTCATTGCTTGCCCAGCTACAAACCCATTATCCCTCAAACCAGCTAAGGGAGATACCCATGTGAGGTCAACACAAGCGTGTTTTCCCCCGGCCTAACCAAAGACGAGCAAATCTGCCGGTCGTAGAGTGGATCTCCCTTCCGTGGGGTCTGTAAGGAAGTTTACGGGGGCTTCCTTTTTAGCTGATATCCCAGCTCGCCTTAAGATGTCCCAAAGAACGTCTCGCACCCAATCATGTCGGTATTTGAACCCAGGCATCTCCTTGCAATGAACCGCATGCTCTCCGAATTTATCCAGGCAGGCCTTACGGCAGATCGGACATGTTTCGTCTTCTGGGTACATTGGGACCATCAAACGGTACTTAAGAATGGCCCTATACTCGACCGCAGACATGCTTTGGCCCAAGCCATCAATCGGGATAACGGTCAGAAAATCTTGGGCATGAGGACCTTGTAAGCATTCAAAAATCGCCTTCTGTCGGGGGGACAATCCAAAAACTTCTCCCAGGCTCTGAGCGATTTTTCCAAAAAGGGCATTCGCCAAAGTTTTTTGAGGCTTTGGTGGGGTGGTGTCCATATTAGAGAAACCGCCAATGTCAAAGTCTGGGAGAGCGCCATTTAGGCGTTCCAGGGCCTGCACGTAGTCTGGGTCCAGGTCGACAACTCCGCTATTCCTTAAAGTATTAAAATGTGAAAATTATTATTATTATTATTATTATTATTACTACTACTACTACAGAATGAATTTTTGTGTGTTTGGGTTTGGTACAAAAGGGTTCAGGTCAGTTTCGGGTTGAACCCTGAACCCATTTAGGTAAGCGGGTTGGTTTCGGGTCAACCAGGGGGTTTGTGGGGGTTTTTTATTATATTTTTTTAAAATGATTTTAGGTAATAATTTAAATTGGTTGATTATTTTATAATAAAATTTAAAATTAAAAAAGAAGTTGTCATAATTTATTTCTTTTAATTAATTTGTAATTATTATATATAAGTTTGTATTATATGTTGTGAAAATGTGAATTTAAAGTATTAAAATGTGAACAATAAAAAATGTAAAAACTTTCGGGTCAAACAGGTTGCATTCAGGTCAAACTGGTCATGTTCGGGTCAACCTGCAAATAAACCGGCTATGCTCGGGTTCACTTGTCTTGCATTAATGTTGATGACTTATATAAATCTTGTGTTTAGGTATGAAATGCTGAACTCGTTCTTCGATCGATTGTTATCCGCTATTCGACTGTTCGGATTGAAACGGTCTACTTCGACGTTTACGAACGTTAGCAAAATTGTTGAGAGCTTAACCGACAGGTATTATTCAAATAAAGCTCGTTTAGTTATCAAGCCTGAGCTTAAAAAGCCTTATGTATTAAAATTAATTAAACACGTGTAAAGAGTATATAGACTAGTTAATAAATGATAAACGAGCCTGAGCCTCTGAGCTTGATAATGACTTACGAGCTAAGCTCGAGCTTTAGTAAAAGAGCATACCACTGATTTGTTTGTTTATCTATTTGTTTAGGAAATTTGGTTATAGTCATTTAGCTCAGCTCAAGTTTATATTACCCGAGTCGATCGAGACTAAGAAGATTCTTGTACTCGATGAACGGACGAGTTGTATGAAACCGGATCTTCACATCACTTTGAATTTTAGTGTTGTTCAGAAGGATGAGAAGCAAGCTTCTGATTATGCGTTGCTGAGCAAACTGTTTCGGTCCAGGCTTTTGAGTTTCTGTAAATCCAATGAGGTAATAATTTATATCAGTGTAAGCAAGCCAGCAAAAAGCTTGAATCAAGCCGAGCTTAAACGAACTCGAGCCTAAAAATAAATTTGTCTAGTAAACGAGCTTGACTTATTGAGCTTGAGCTGGCTTGCGAGTCTAAGTGAGCGTTTTATTTATATGCTTTTTGTTTAATATATTTTGATTTATTAATTATTCTTATATTGTTATATATAAAATTGTGATTAAATAACTAAATAATATATATATATATATATATGTAATGTTCTTTGTTTTTTTTTAAATAATTATGTTCTTTGTAAAATTTTAATTAAAAAGCATATGTAAAAAATAACTATAAATGTATACAAATTAATTAATATGTATACAACTTAAAATTAATTAATTTGTAAAATTTATGTTTTTTATTTAATCTATATGTTGATTTATATTAGACAAGGGCACATGCACCAATCAGCCGGTGTCCCTGATGATTGAGTGCTATGTGCCTTATGTCCAAGGCTTGATGCAAAACTACTATCGAGCCGGGGGTCTCACCGGAAGCAGCCTCTCTATCCCTATGGGATAGAGGTAAGACTGTCTACATCTTACCCTCCTCAGACCCTACCATAGCATTGCTATTGGTGGGATATACTGAGTACGATGATGATGATGATGATATGTTGATTTAATAATTAATGTTATATATAAAATTGAAATTAAATAACTAAATAATATATATTATGTTCTTTGTTTTTATAATATATATTATGTTCTTTGTTTTTTTAATAGTTATGTTCTTTGTAAAATTATAATTGAAAAGCATATGCAAAAAAATAACTATAATTGTATACAAATTAATTAATATGTTATAAACGAGTCAACAACAAGTTGAGTTCGAGCGTGAAAAGTGACTCATCAGTAGAACTCAAGCTTTAAAAATAGAGCTCGAAACAAGCTGAGCTCGAGCTTTAGAAGTAGAGCTCGAGCTCTCTATGAGTTAAACGAGCCAAGCTCATGTCTGGCCTGGCTTGACTCATTTACAAATATCTCTCTGCTGTATTATTTCGGATTAGCTATTGTTTTTGCATTGTTTTTTTGATTATTGAATAATATTTTTCTTAACTTATTCAAGTTTTTATCATCAGGGTGATGAAGTTCCAGAAGAGAGGTTACCTGAACCTTTTAGTAAACCTACATTTTCAATTAAAAAACCGAATCTTGATTCGGTTCAACATACAACACCTTCTGTTTCCGAACATCAGCCCGTTGCAGCGTCTCTTATCTCTCAATCATTCAAACGACGGTTCTCGAAACAAGCCTTAGCTCCAAACGCTGAACCAGTTAACCAAGAATCCACAGTTTTGACTTCTGAAACTCGGGTTGACCATAAACTACCCGAAACACCTGTTAAGAAGTTTGATTTGTCATCCATTGATGCAACTCCAGTTAAGATGGTCTCAACTCCATTTAGTGCCACACCTGCACAGTCAGCAAGACCACCGGTTAGACGTTTTACGACACCAGATCAAGATTCGGTCATGCATCCTAGCAAGCTAACCAGACGCGCGAGTGGCAAGAGATCGATAACGTTTGATACTCCTGTGAAGAATAAAATGCCACTTGATGAAGATGATGATTATCTTTCTGATATTCTCTCGGATGATCTTCTAGCATCGGTACGTTCGTTATCCTAATTGCAAATCATATATATTCATATTTTATATATATAGGATGAGTATCATTACCGAACTTTTAAATTATTTAAGAACTTGAAGGAACCCTTGAAAACTAATGTTTTTTATAAAACAAATTTGTATATCAATGTTATTTGTGTGTAGTTTTATCATTTTTATATCTATATTTACGATTACAATTTTGAAAATTAGTTTTTATAAGTATTTATGTTTTTTTAACACATATGTAAATTTGTTAAAATTTATACATGTAAACTTGTGATTAATATAAAAGATGATAAAAATACATTTAAATAATGTTATTATATAAAAAAAAATAAAAAAATGTTTGGTTGTTATGAGTTCCTAAGAGTTCTTAACTTTTTTAGAGTTTCTAAATGATATATATATATGTGTGTGTGTGTGTGTGTGTGTGTGTGTTGCTAAAGTGTGTTTATGTATCAGATCAAAGAAAATGAATTGAAAGTATTAGAGGAAAACGATCCGGAAATCTCGCAGGCGAAATGGAGGAAAAAGATGGTTGCGGGATTACCTAAACTATTCGACACGCTTTGGTTTTACTTTCAGTCGGTTAAACGAACGATTGTAAAGAAAGATGAGCTTATGAACATGTTAACTTCAAGCCAAGTGGAAATTATTGATAAAAGTAAGAATCTTTATGTCTTAAAGTTAGTTAATATTGTTAGAAATTATCATAACCTTACAAAACTGTAATCTTGTTTTTAATAATTTTGCAGAAGAAGCTGAAGAACAGCTTAGATTGTTGCAGGAGATAGCTCCTGAATGGATTTATGAGAAAGTGGCATCTAGTGGTGATATTTTGTGCTGGTAAGTTTACATTTTTATAAAATAATATTAATTTTTTTTTAAAAAGTTGATGTTTTTTTGTTGACATAATCTTTTTCTTCTGCAGTGTTAACAAAATATCAAGCTCGGAATCAATACGCACAAGACTATCGAATGCTAACTAAGTTAACTAATTAAAGGTCGGTAGCAAGGTTTAGGTTTTTGGTTTTTCGATATATAGGCTTCTATGTACAATCTGGTTTTTGTGATGTGAATACAGTTTTTAACTCTACTGAAATCATATCTATTCAATTATGAGTTATATAATACATATATTAGTTTGTGTTTGTGTTTGTGTTGTACTGTTTGACTCGTCAAACCAACATGTTTTAAGACCGAATGTCATGTTTACGTTCTTGAAGAAATTTAGCGAATGTTTTGAGACCGAAATGTTTTTCTAATGCAACTATCTTTAATTTATAAAAAAAACGGAGTTGTTCTCAACCTTTAAAATAAATCATGTATTTTCACATTGAATCAAACAATTACATCAAAATTGTTTTAATCAACTACAAATATAAAACAACTATTGGCTTTCTATTTAATACATAAACTCATCTATTACACTAGTAGTTTTTAACAACATAAAAAGATATTTAAAAAAAAAGATATTTAGAAAAAAAATTATTCAAGACATATTAAATATAAATGTTTAATGTTAAAAAAAATTATTCAAGACAAACAATATCATCATTAAATAAATCATTTATTTTTTATTTTACAAAAATTTATAAATAAAACACAAATCATAAATAAATATTTATTTAAGCTTAGCAATATCAAAAAAGTGATTAAATAGATTTATAAATACAATATTTATTTATTTTTATAAAAATTTATAAATAAAATATAAAATTTTTCATCTTATACAATCTTATGAATAATAAAACACTACATGTCCAAACTCACTGCACAAGATAATTTCAGCCCATTTAGAAACCATTGACTCAGGCAACCCTTTATCTTCAAAGGTCAACTTTCCAACACTTTGATTACTATAAAAACCTCAAAAGTAAAGAATTGACATTTGACAATATTCTTGAAGATATAAGGCAAAGAGAATTATTGGAATTTAGATCACCACAGCATCCATCTTCATATTTAAGCACCAATAATAATAATAATTGGGGTGGTTCATCTCCTTTGTTAGCTAGGGAAATACCCAAAGAGTCCCTAGAACAAAGCTATATAAACTTCACCACCATTAGAAGTTCACATGATCACATCTTTCATACTCAAAGTCAAAGTCAAGGTCAAGGTCAAAGCTTTAAAGCGTTTCGAAAGGGGTTCTTGTCAAAGTTGATATGGCCTGGTAGGAAAACAAAGCGCCGGGTGATAAACCGAAGATAAGAAGATGGTTGCCGAAGCTTGACCCGAAAGGGAGATGGCCTCAAGGTTGGTGATTCAAGTTTGACCATGAACACGAGTAAACCGTATTCGGTCAGGTATGTATATATGTATGTAATAGTGTTCTTGCTAATTGTTTTCTTGTAAGTTTTTTTTTTCTTCTTTTTTTCTAGTTTGAGTTGAAATATTTATGGTTTTTTGTAAAGTTCATGTAGTATTGACGGTTTGACAGTTTAGCAGTCTGACTTAGGAGCGCGGTGTCTACCAGCTACTAAACATGTACTTTTCGCATGCCATGTGTACATAGGAGCGCGGTGTCTACCAGCTACTAAACAGCCTAGGTTAGAAAACGCGCTGCCATGGGAAACGGGCCAACAATACAACAATGAGTATGTAACAATGTTCTTACTAATAAAACTGAAATGATCAGTTTATAAATATATTTATATATAGAGTTTACTTGCTAATAATCCATTTTATTAAAAATAAGCAATAACACTACCAACCAACAATTGCTTCACAAACTTCATATCTACAGCTTAAAGTAAGGAAGTGCTGAGTTACCATTAGCTCCTCCTTTAAACCTGTAGCAAGACATATATTCATTATGGGCCACTTCCCTGTATACGGGCCCAACCTCTTCTGACACCAGTTCCTTTATGGGCCCGTAGGGCTTAGAGTAATTAGCGGTCCTCGGGTAAAAGAAGCATGCAGCTGATAGTCTCGGCCCGACTGGTGCAGCCAGCACTCTATGTTCCACACTCTTAAACTTGTCATTGCTCATGAGCTACATACATTGAAAGAACCATAAACGGACTGATTCGGATTATGTTTTATCTCAAACAGGTCAAACACGTAGAGAAAGGTTTTTTGAAACGTAGACCAC
Organism: Bidens hawaiensis; assembly: GCF_021521415.1. Lineage (NCBI taxonomy): Eukaryota > Viridiplantae > Streptophyta > Magnoliopsida > Asterales > Asteraceae > Bidens > Bidens hawaiensis. The sequence continues at coordinate 48,160 of NW_027496698.1, forward strand.
CTAAAACCATTCTACTCATGAAATTATATTATTATTAAAATAGATATAATGTTTGTAAATTGTAATCATATGTGACACACTAATTATTTATAAAAGTTCAAAACTTTTTGATAAAAAGTGTGTTGGGTCAACTAGGCCCGTTTGACCTGTTACACAACCTTTTTGGCCAGGCCTGTTTTGCCACCTTTAGCAAAACCATGTTTACACACATTTAAACAAAAGAGCTTAAGTGAATGGTCGAAAACTATAGGTGACAATTTCAACGTATTTTTTTATGAACGGGTCAGTCAAAAAGGTAAAATAAAAAATAAAATAAATAAGCTAAAACTGAAACGAGTCAAATCAGACACGGCATGAACCTAACACGAAATTCATGATTTTGGATTTAGTCTAAACAGGATCGTGTCAGTTTCCGACTTTCCGGTCGTGTTTGTATCAACCTAACAGGTTCGTGAGTTGGCCCGTTTAACCCATTTGTTTACTTTTATTTTTCTAAAAAAAATGTGTAGTGAATAAGTGATTGCTCAAAAAAATAATAGATAACTTTGAAACTTTAAAGTACTAGTATACAAAACGAAAAAATATAAATATTTTTTTTCGGGTTAAACACGTATTCGGGTTCATAAGTGTGAAAATTTTTGGGTTTGTGTCGGGTTTAACACGCCAACCCATGAATACGACCCGTTTTGCAGCCCTATTTGAGTACTTGACACAGGTTACTTTGTGAAAATCAAAAAAGTTTTTTCGGGCTAACATGACCAGTCGAAAATAATCAAATATTACAATTACCTGCAAATGATCGCCAATATTTACTATGATTGCTCCTTTGATCGGTTTGACATCCACCCATTGACTTCCTTTGAGAACCTGAAGACCACCGAGACTATCTTGTAGAAGAATGGTTATAAAAGACGGGTCTGAGTGCCTTGGGACTCCTAGAGTCAAGTCTGGCTCGGGGCAGGGTGGATAATACTGGCACACGAGTGTTGCGGTTTTCATGCAGTCAATGCTTTCTAGGTAGTTCGGGTCGAGCCCTAAAGCCTCAGATAGTAATCCTGCTAGTGTAACTTTTAGATTTAATATCTTTTCCATGTAGTTTTGTATCGCTCGCCTGCAAACCAGTAAAAGGGTATGTAAAAAATCCGTTATCTTGAATAAACTTAAACAAAGTTGGTTTACTTAATTACATTTTCAAAGGGTATGCAAAAAAGCCCGTTAAACTTTAATAAGCTTAACTAAAGTTGTATACTTGATTACATTTTTTCAAAGGTATGCAAAAAAACTCGTTATCTTGAATAAACTTAATCAACGTTAATTACTTGGTTACATTTTCAAAGGGTATGCAAAATAGCCCGTTTGAATAAACTTAAACAAAGTTGATTACTTTACCTGTTATCTTGAATACACTTAACCAAAGTTGATTACTTGATTACATTTAAAACAAAGGGTATGCAAGCAAAAAAAAAAAAAAAATTTGTTATCTTGAATAAACTTATGATTACCTTTTCAAACAATTTTCTCGTAACTGAGTAATACCTGGAAACCGGTGGTAATGCATTAGGATCAAGTTCACCATCAGCATAGTGACAAGAAATCGAGTCCCTCCAACTAATCGGGTGCGCCTCATAAAGAACACCATTAGAGTAAAACCTCACTTGCTGCTCGTACTCACGCGAGTACCACTTCATCTTCACCTCACTCGGTTGCTCGTGAAACCCTCGCACGCCACCTTCCAACATTTCATTCAAAACACTAACCGGAATCCCATGGTTCCCCAACTGAAAAATCCCCCATTGTTCCGATGCTTCCCGGATTTGACCAACTTTGACTTCTTTTCCACCTTCCAAGTCATTAAGATCAATCACCGGGACTTGCAGATCAAGACTGCTTGTTCCATGAGACGGGTATTTTCGTAAACTCTCCGGTGAGTGGATAAATATACTCGGAATCTTCGACACCCCGGAATCTAGGATTCCTTTGACTCCGGATTTCGTTTGGTCAAAATCGGCTTTTGCTCTTTCAAAATCTTGGCTCATGCTTGCAATGGCTATTAACTTATTATTAGCAAAAAGATGTATGTTGTGCCAAGATGACACACGTAATTATCTGCATATATAATCTGAAAACTGGTAGATACGTAGGTCCCGCTCTCTTGGCTTTACAAGGCTGAATTTGGACTCTCCATGCGTGCAAGCACAATCTTTATTTTGGCTGGATTGTAAATATGTTTTTGTGTCCAAAACTCTTAATTTGTCTGCATATACATACACAAATTATTCATCATTTACACATAAACAGACAGATTAAGTAACAAGTCAAAACAAGTTTGAGTCAAAACAAGTCGGGCCAACCTAAAAATGTGTTCTTGTCTTTTCTTGAAGATTACAAAGATAATCAAGATTTAGATATTAAAAGATTTTGAAAGAATCACACCAAATACATTTAATGTCACTTTTTCCCTTTTTAACAAATTTTTAAACTTTTTTCTTCATCAAGAATCAACATTTTACCTAACTTGAGATTAATGGATGAAACAACTTACCGAGTTAAATCGCAAATCAGTTATTCTTGTGTCTGATACGAAAGAACTACTCTTTATTGGGAAATCGGTGTCCACAATAATCTTCCAATGTGTTCCTGCGAAATAGCTTCAAGCTACCAAATTCTAACCAAAAAGATTTATATCCAATCCAACAATCAACTAAAACATAGTCAAAAAGATAAAAAAGATTAAATCTTTAACTCAGTGGCTTACATGCTATAAAAATACAGCCACCAAATTCCAACCAAAAAGATACATAATTAATCCAACAATCAATTTAAACATAGTTCAAAGATAAAAAGATTAAATCTTCAACTCAGTGGCTTACATGATATAGAAAGACAAAGCTAACCAAAAAGATTAAATCTTTAACATAGTGGCTTACATGTTATAAAAAGACAATGACCAAAACAGAGTACATGATTATGATAAGTAATAAAGATTCATGCTTTTTAAGTTTAAACAGCTAAAATGGATCAAACTATTTCATCTTGGCTTCGGTGAACAGAACATGACGATTGACACGTGGATCATACTTTCGGAATTCAAGCTTGGTTTGTATCTTTCTTGGATTCTTCTTCTTCACATAGAAGAAACCAGTCCCTGCTGCAGAAACCAGTCTTATAAGAATTGTTGCACTTTTCTTCTTCTCTCCCATTTTTCAATCTACAGAATACAAACAATGAGGACAATCAAACATCTGAACAATAATATGCTATTTTTTTTTCTTTTTGGTAACCATAAAAACTCGTTATCGGAAAAATCTCACACCCGTCAATACCCTGCTAACCAACAGAATCATGTAAATCTAAATCAAAGCTTGTGCCGGACAGACATTAGGGGGTGAAAACAAGCCAGGCTGCTTGTGACCTACTCGAGCCTAAAAAAACCTTGTACAATAAACAAGCCCAAGGGCCGAGACCGAGCTTCACTCATCAAGCTCGAGCTCACTCGAGAGCCAAAACAAGCCTATTATTTATATAATTTTTATTTAATATATTAAATAAATTTTCATAATAACTGTTGTATAAATATACCAAATACACCCCGCCGCTTGTGACCTACTCGAGATCAGCTGAAGCTTAAATATAAGCTTGATTCGAGCCAAGCTTAAACAAGCTCGAGACTAAAAAAAGCCTTAGCCCGAGTTTCACTTGTCAAGCTCTAACTGGCTTGTGAGCCTAAACGAGCCTAAATGTATATAAACTAATTAATAAAAAAACGAGCTGAGCTCGAGCTTTAGAAATACAGCTCGAAATGAGCCGAGCCCTGCTAACCAAAAGGATCAGGTAAATCACATCAGTCAATACCATGCAAACCAACAAGATTAGGTAAATATATAACTGTTGTATAAATATACCAAATATCCCCGGCCACTCGTGACCTACTCGAGATCAGCTGGAGCTTAAATGTAACATTGATTCGAGCCAAGCTTAAACAAGCTCGAGCCCGAGTTTCACTTATCAAACTCCAACTGGCTTGTGAACCTAAACGATAGGCCCGTAAACGAACCGAACGTTCGGTGAACTGTTCATGAACCGTAGTTTGTTTAATTAAACAAACGAACATGAACACATGTTTTGTTTGTTCATTGATGGTCATGAACTTCGTTTATTTATGTTCGTCTATGTCTGTTTATTTATGTCCGTTTATGTACTAATAGAAAATAATTAAATATTATCTGGATGAGTCATCTAATGAGTCATCTACTTAAAGGTTTTACATTTGTTAATTTGTGTTCATTTAAGTGTTTTCATTTATGTTTGTTTATCTTTGTTCAGTTAAGTTCGTTTAGAATTTTACACAAACGAACATAAACAAACACAAATGTTCATTTATTAAATAAACGAACATGACCATAAATATTTGTTCAATTAAGTGTTCGTATTCGTTTAAGTTAACGAACAAACACGAACATGCTCTCATGAGTTAAAAGAGCTTGACACGGCTCACCGAGCCGAGCCGAGCCGAGGCCTTTAACCTTCGATTCGATCAAAACAGATACTAAACAAATGATGCATATATAAAGAACATACAAAAATCAATGCATATATAAAGAAAATTAGATATAATTACAATTGATGGATGAATTTGAATCGAATGAATATCATAATATCATATAGAAATAGAAATTTACCGGCGGCGATCTTCAATTTCAGTGCTCAAGCTTCCGTCTTGACTGTGTTTTGCAAGCCCTAGACAACACATGTATGCTATTATATCAATAGTCCCTAAGCTATATGCTAACTTTCACGAACACACGACACAGGCCTACACGACTTTAATATGTATCAAGTATAGCGGTAACATGTTTCATGTGCTAAACATGTAGACACCACTCAACATGTTACTTTTCGTATCTAAACAGGTAAAATACTCGTTTACCTTATTATATTTTTTATAAATAAAAATATATAATAATATAATATGTTGGATAATGGATACCCTAAATAGTTAACCTTAAATATCTATACCAAATTATTGAACCCGGCTCACATCATTCCAATTCAACATCAAGCAACCCTTCGATCATCTGGTCTGACTTTGTTTCCTTCCACATGCCCTTCGATCCTCCGGTCTACCTCTCCACATCTCTGGCAACTCGGCCTCTTTACAGTTGCGGCGCCGCCGACCACCAAACGGCCGAACCCTTCTTTTATTCTCCGGCATGTTCGTGTTTATCGTGTATACTTGGTATTAATAAGTTTGTGTTCGGGTTTGGGATACGAATACACGGTAAGTTTTCTTGTCGTGCACAGGTATACATGTTTTGTGTCCGTATCTTATCGTGTACAGGTATACATAATATGCCAGCCCTACTCACCCAGGCCCGGTTACCGAAACACGTGTTTCTTCGATGTTCGATGATAGACTAATCTACTAATTCATTGGTTTACAGTTTTTATATTTCTAATTCCTTGGGCAACGAAACTATGTAAAAATTTAAAACGTTAAGAAACGTACTTGAGAATGCCTCATACCGGGCGGGCAGTGACCTCAAGGAAACAAGAAACGACATATTGTTGATTGTTCCTGTACAAAGGTTTGAGTACCGTGCATTGGCTCACACTGCAATTTACATGAGCCACGCATTACTTTTTCATTTTCATCTACTCCATGGTATAACGACATATTGTTGATTGTTCATGTACAAAGTTATCGAAGTTATGGTTTTACCTTGGTATCTTAGAGTTCGCTATGTGTGTTTAACTACTCAATTGCCTGATAATTTGACCAAATGGTTATCATCTACTTGGTTTGAAATTCTCCGACACAAGCTTCACGTTATCGTGCCCCGTTCGTCTTGAAAGGGTAAACTAGAGCAATCAACTCGAGTCATGCACTTTATTTATGCCGGATACTTCTACTAGATTTAAGTGTCTTTGAAACTCTTGTAAATACCTAAAAGATCTTGTATTGTAGTTAGACTTATACATACTAGCGAGTATACAACACACATGTTACAATTGTTTTACTAAAACCATTACACTCATTTTGAAAAATTCATTGTCATAAGGCTATGCGTAGTGAAGGGGCTACAAATGGGGGCGAATTACAACACGTGACACTCAGTCAGCAAGGGGTGGGAATTTGTTTTTGGGGTGTAATGGTATTGTAACACAATACACACACACACACACACATATATATATATATCCCACACACATTAAATTATAATAATAATAAAAGTAAGAGTGAAGCAGGCGACTTCTTCTCCTTGCCCCCGCCCCATTTCGTCCGGAAATCACCCAGGGGCGGTGTGCTCCCCCTTTGTCACCCTTTTCATCGCCTCATTACGGATGGCCTAAGTAGGTATGAAAGTTGTTTAAATTACGAGTACTATAGCTCAAATCGTGAGTAGATTTTCAAGTAGAATTATATATTATTAGCTCAACTGTTCTTTACATGTCTTCAAAATATCACCACCGAACCCCCCTCCTCCCAAAACCCAGCCACCCACCCACCAAAAGATGTATAATTTAAGCAAAAGAAATTTGGACCATGATTCTTGAAAGTAACAACTTAAATCAACATTCCGATTAAAACATTTTAAAATCAACGGTGGAAACTGAAAAAACAAAGATTAAAAAGGTAATGCACATAATATCAAAAACAAAATCTATAAGAGCAAATAATCCATATGAGGACCACCACATACCTACAAATTAAGGACCACACTAACAATTTTTGGAAAGGAGAGGTACAACATGTGGTAGGTAAATACATTACAATAGAGATCAAGAATTATTCTAGACAAAACTATCCTAGGTAGGGAATCAGAAATGAATTAGATGTTGTCACATTGTTTTTCCATTCTTAAATATTCGAAAAACCTTACATAGATAATATAGAATATGTTACTAACACCACTGTTGTTATGGGCTGACACCATTGCAACATCAACTCGGTGGGGCTTATGAGATTGGTAATATTAGCCAATACGGCACGTTATTTGTGTATTGGTTGTAAAAATAGTGGTTATTTGGATCAATCGGTGGATGGTTTCTGTAATACAATTGCATTGGATCCCACATGTTATAATCCTGGTTATTGTTTACTTGTACGGTGAAAGCCCAAAAATTTAAAAGTTGTTATGTAGAAAATACTTTTTGGTATATTTGGTTATAGTGTATGGTGTGCGTATAGCCATTATACAGCGTCAATTTGGTGGGGGCCACCTTAATACAACTGGCAATGGTGTCAATGCCATGGCGCTTAGGCTGATGGCGCTCCATTTGATTTGGGGCAGGCGGTGTAGCTGGTGCCACAGCTATGCCCATGTGATATAGATGGCGCCTACACAATAGATGATTTAATTATATTTAAAAACTGTTACGGGGAGTGATTATTACAGGCGATAATTTATGTTGCTAATATAGAGGCTAATGTCGTTATAACCTAAAAAAACATTTTAAATATATAATATTTTAACAACCGGGTCACAATTCACACACACATTTTTCTTTGCTTTAATATATAACAAATATAATGGTTATAATTATAAAAATATTATTGTTATAATGATGATAGAAAACATCGAATATACATTATTGTAGTTATCAATAACAATATTTATCACGTTATGCCCACTTTGCACAACATCGTGATAAATACAAGACGTAAGTTATAAAAAAAACTCAAAAAATGACTTATTTGATGTGCACCCCTAATTTACTAATTCTAACTTAATACTACACGATATTTCAAGCTATTTCACACCGTCCAACATGTACTTGTATGAATAACAGTACCAAATTTACATTAACCTCTAGACTATTACGTAATGTACTTGAATCATGGTATCTTAGAATTCATCCCATTACGTGAAATTCTTGATATGTCATTGCACATTATTTTTGTTGCTGTTGTCCGTTTTAACTTTTAAGAGCCAACCCGGCCCATGTGCAGGATGGGTAACCACATAGGGCCCACTCTTCTGGTTTGAGAAGGGGGGGGGGGGGTGATTGATAAACGCACACGCAAATTTATTTAAAACAAAAGCTTATAAAATGACTCAATTTGATGCAATAAAAAAGGTTTGGTCTATGAATAGGTTTGTAAACGAACCAAACGTTCAGTATACAATTCATGAATTGTTTGATGGAAAGTTCGTTTATGTTCGTTCATTTAATAAACGAACGAATATGAATAAAATGTTTTTACTGCAAGAACACAAACACATGTTTGTTTGCTTGTTTATATTCATGATCATTCATTTACGTTCGTTTATTTATTTTCATTTTTTAATGAATCATGCAATTAATGTTTTATATTTCGCTTGTGTCTGCTTAAGGGTGTTCATTTATGTATGTGCTTGTCTATGTTTGTGCATGTCCGGTAGTTTATCTTTGTTCAATTTTGTTTGTGAATTGTTCGTTTATATTTAAAATGAACGGACACAAACATGTACGTTAATTTTTTAAAACGAACGAACATGACCACAAATATCTGTCCGATTAAGTGTTCATGTTCGTTTTAAACAAACCACGCCATGTCCCTTGACGACATATCATAACTAGGTGTCGCCTTATTTGCTTCCCGCAACAGTTTTGCATTTGGATAGAAACATTTGACAGCTGGGAAAATATCCTAATCTTCCCCACATGAATGTCCCAGCTTGATTCTGAAAACTTGGAAGTATATCTTGAACATGGTCATCTTGGATTCTTGGGCCCAATGTTTTAACAATTTCTGCATCATCAAGTTTTATATTATATCCATAAGATTTCGGGTTTGAATAATGAGACATCTATAAATAACAAAAAAAAAAGTATTTTCGATGTCGAATCAATAACCTTTTAGTAAATAACAATTACCAATTATCCTTCCAGACAGCTCTCATATGGTTATAGGGTCATAGAGATCATGCATGTCTAAACATGGCGCGTTTAACCCATCTAAGCCCACTCTCTCTGATAATTGGCTAAAGCACTTCTTAGGACATAAGATTTGTATGTAAGAAGCAAATATTTTTAAAAACGCTAACCATTAATTGAAAGTTGAAACATCTATTTAGATATTCAATGATCGACATTAATAACCAACACATGTAAATTCTTTCTCAGAGTTCAATGCAGGAGATGATGCTAAACGTCGGCGTGATTCGAATATATTCTAAAAATCTATACAAAAACCCTTTTATCGATTCACTTGTAAAAAACAAATTTTGTGCAAATTCCATAATAAATTCCAATTAAAACGGGCTCATAACACCACTAATGGCCATTACATGTAATGATATCATGTCCAATAAAAAAACAAGCCCAACCATTGCAAACCACAAACTTAAGATTTCATTGCATAATGAGTGGTGGCCACCATAATATATATTCCAATAATTTATTTTGTATTATACTATATATGTACATGTGACCCCATATGTCCAACAATGTACATTGACTCATCCATCATACCATTAAACAAATACATCCATGAGACATCTAAACAATGTGTTGGACCTTTTTAATGAAATTGTACCCCAAAATCAGCCACGAAGCCTTCTATCCGTGGTACAACCTCATCTTTGTATTTATGTACTCTCTTTTTAGTACAATCTCAAGAACTCTCTCCTTGTGGTTTATAATTATATTCCAAGCATTATTAGACTCCACTATGTTCTTACAACATGTGTGTATATGATGGATGATGGATGCATGCTTGCATGCATATTTATATGTGTGTATGATGGAAGATATACAACATACATACATACATACATATATCATATATGTGTGTTAGTGTTAGTGTTAGTGTTATTGTATGAAGTGCATTGGTACAACATTTTCTGATAACATCTTTTTGTCCCAACTTTGAAACATAAATACCTAAATCTCCCTACATAATTACTTGCACAAACAATGGACACACATGTATGCTACAAATACATGCACGAACGTGTTCGTGAGTAAGCGAGATATACATGCATTTCAAACCCATAATCGTCACATTTACTATTAATTCATCAAGACCATATCGTGCCTCCAGTATCCTAACTGTTGAATCATATCATTTTCTTGTCGTATGCATTCCATATGATGCCGGTAAGAGCATCTACAACAACAAACTAACACAAACTACCATATCATAGCCACATCACAGTCCAATTTTTTTTTTTAAAAAACCCAACTTTCTTCCACAACAACAAACATCCACAGACTCCATTAAATAGTATTAAACGTGTGTGTGTGTGTGTATGTGTGTGTGTGTGGAGGGAGGTTGCCACGTCATCTGTTTGTTGCAAGTTTGAAGCAACAAACTTCTTAAGGCAAACTTGGCTTCACATTGATAGAGTTTGTGATGTTGTTGTCTGTTGCAGTGCCACCTCATCCAAACCTCGAGAAATGGTGTCTGTTATGGATGCTCTAACGGCAACGGCTTATAGCTGTTTGTTTAAAAAGATTCGTAAGGTTTTAAAGCAAAAATTTCAAAAAGTTCATAGCTTTCTATAATTTACTTTAGTTAATGAAGTTACATATATTTCTTTAACTCTTTTTATGTATATTTAGATACCACATTTCAATGAATAAACTTTTCCTTATTTTTTAAAACTTAAGGATGCATAAACAAACAAGTATGAACCCAAACTCCTAACTTTTAACTTTCTATAAATTAATCAATCATTATATTAATTCTTTTTCTATGAATTAAGAGGTCGACAGCTAGCAATCTAGCATAGAAAAGTTCAAATTTCGAATTCAATGCTTCCATAATGCAAGGTATTGAGACCGGTCAAACATTCCTCTAGATAGAGTTACAACTTGTGAATGTCAAGACTCAACAATATATCTTTCTTAGACCAGAAGTTATAGGGTATATTTTATCTCATCATGTGGATTACACCGGTGAATGATTGAGATTTGAAAACCACTTTTAATATTTTGATCTTGTGCTAGCGTCATTGTCATGTTTAAAATCACCGACGAACAAAGAAGTTAACACTGTCGATGTAACATAATCTGATCTTACATGAACCTTGAGTCGTATAGTTTAGTAATACTCAATCACCATAAGATGTTGCTAGGGCTAGTTCACAATGGAGTCCTTGAAAAGCCAATGAGGCATATATAGTTGTCAATAACTCGGATTACCAAGGATTCCCCCATTGTGTGGCTTCGTCCTTAGAAATTAGGTTAGAGGAACTTTCAAAAACCAAAAAGAAAAAAGTTATTGTCAAGGACAATCTCAGTCTAATGGATCAGAAGTAACAAGTTTGTCCATATTGAGCAACTAACGATGTAATTTTTATCTTAATCAAAATAGTACAAATTGTTCTAAAATGATACAAAATGAAAGTCCGAAGATATACAAAGTTACTTTTCTGTTAGAGTGTGATTGCTTTAAACAAAGATTTAAAAGTTTAAAGTCATATTGACCAAATTGCCGCTATGGATTACTATTGACCTATGGACATAGTTTGAATTATAAATCCAATTTGCTAGCAATATGTTTTAATAACACACCGTCACGTTAGTAAGAAATGGAAGTTGTATGTCATAACTATAATTTATGGGTTGCTTTCATATAGATTGTTTGGTAACATAGTTATATGATTTGGAAACTTGTATATCATGATTATAATATATAGAATGGTAACATAAATTATTAACAATATGAATAAACTACATCCCTATTTTATGGTTTGGACTTTGAACAATGGCCTCCTATTCAAACAACAACCTTCAAATATAAATATTCCTAGTAGATTTTTGGCTTCATAAACATATATTATTACTTTGTATTAGTTATTTATTTGATAAATTTAATAAGTGTTCTAAGTAGCAGCTGATGTTGAAAATGAGAGTTTCTAAGTTTGTCTCTTGTATCAAGAAATGCTAATCTGCTTCGAGAGCTTCATTCCTATGTCGTTTCTTGTGCTTAATATTATAAATTTGTAGTTAAATATTATATTAATGATAATATAAAAATGTGACAAGAAAAGTTCAATACTAATATAATAAGTAACAAATATTAAAAATAATGCACTAAACAAATTCCTAAAATAATACGTTCGGTATTTCTACGAATAACTTCTTTCGTTATTTTGAACATATCATTTCGTTATTTAGAACATTTCATGATCAATAGAAGACATATGATAGTTATTATTATTAGTACGTACTAAGCATTTTCATATCCTAGTTCCTTAGCCTCTCTTTTTTCAACTCGACGAGTTTGACATCTCCCTTGTTATTTTGTAGATGTTACCAAACTTTCCAACCCTTCGACGGATCTTCCTTCATTTTTCTGATATCATATCATCGGAATGGTATTCTTCTTGGCCCGCTATATTATGAAAATTTTGTCAATGTATTTCCAAAATTTTGGTGTTTTTTTCCCTTTAACGGTTAAAAATAATTAATGTTTTCAATTCTTTTAAAATTTAAACTTTTTTATTTACTATTCCAATATATATTTGTTTTGGCATGTGTCCATATATATCAACGGTCATATTCTCCACCACCCACCCATGCTCGCGATGCTCTTCAACCTTGGCAATCACACTCCTTCGTGCCCCTATGTGGTGGTGTTCCGCGGCCAACATGGGTTGGATCCATGCCCCAAACCACCCTTTCATATCACGTAGCTTAATGTCATCGTGGTGTAACGTGTAGCCTCCCCTGTTCCGGTCATGGAATAGATGAAATAAATAAAAAAATGGATTTTTGTTCAAGAATGAAATCTTGTTGGAACTGTCCATATCCGGTTCATCCTTCGGAACCATATCACATCCCGAATCTAATGAAATAGGATGAATTGAGACGGTATTTTGTAAATACGTAATTATCTTGAATAGATTAACCATTTCTTTATTTTCCGATCACCTGAGAAAAGAAATATCTTGTTGTTTCTTCAACAATTTCTGATCTCTAGTGGACCTCTCAGTAGGATTCGAACCCATATGAAGTTCTGACCATCTGTCAGAGAAAAAAGAACGAACGGATCTTGTAGGATTCCCAATAAATTCTTCGATTTCTTCCGGTGCTTCTCACGTTCCGTGAATAGCCGGGACATTGAGGAATATCCAGAAATATTAAGTATGTTGAATATGCTTCTAAAAGTCACGTTAGTCTTTTTTTTTAATTCTTATCAGATGGCTGATGAAATTAATGCGGGTTGTAGTGGGTTAATGGACGAGAGCCTCCCACCCCAAAAGTCAAGAGTGTTGTCTTCCACTTCTCTACCACCCCTATCAAGTTTGAGTTAAGTCATTTGAATCCAGGATCAATGAACCTCGTTAAACCATTTTTACAATCCACGTTAAAAGGCCCCATGAACTGGGCTTCCAAAAGCCACCATTCTTGCAAACAAACAAAAAACGTTCATTTTACGATATGAAAAGACGTTATAACTCAATGATTACTCTTTATGTGAACCCATATGATGTGTAGCAAGTTAATTCCTTTTGTCGCTTATATCAAGAGCGTTAATTATTCTTCAGCTTTGAATGCTTCGAGGGCCTCAGTGTTACGTCGTTTTTTGCGCTTAATTACTATAATCGCACAACTGGATCACAACTACACACTACCTAGATGCTCTAAAAATATATAAAAACGAAATCATTAAAAACTCTTTGATTAGTCTCATATCCTTTCAAGTCACCAACTTGTTTTATTTGTAAATGAATGATTTTCATGCATTTGACACGAATTCACAGGTATGGATCTCACTAAACCCAAATAACTCATAAACAGGTTATGATATCTCATTAAATTGTAAATTAATCTTACCAAAAAAATGATATGAAATTCGTATAAAATAGAAATATACTAAAAATAGCCAATTTTACCTCAAAATCTTCTAATCTCTCATCTCATCCATCTTAGTTATTTATAAGTCATGGGTTAAAACCATTTTGGTAATTGGGTTATAAAGTAGTTAGGAAATTAATAGTAAAATATTGATTGAAGATCAAAAAAATAAAATATGAAAGCTAAACAAATAGAAAGTAGCCAAGAACAATTTTTGGTAGAGTTTGATTGTTTCTTCGATGTCTAGTTTCTTTCCATCGACACTATATGTTGCATTATTCAAGGTAATTAGCAGACGTGGTCTAAATTATTAATATTGGATAACGATTAGAATACATGTGATAATTAAACAACAAATGTTGTATACAAAAGGTTCTTCTCAAAATTATAAATTTGAAATACTAGACTTCTTATTTTTTGTACTATATATTTCGTTTTATACGTTTAATTTTGTTCATTTATTTCAAATAAAGGAAATTTTACTTTTGTTATTAACAAATCCCGTGTAATAAAAGCTAGTTGTGTGTGTGTGTATATATATATAGAGAGAGCAATGTTATAATAAGAAGTAGAATTTTCCTAAAAAGTGTAGAAAATGTGTTTTCACCATTAGATCTAATTAAACACACCGCACACAAAACACATTTTCCATATCCACCATCAAATAAACATATCTAACGCACAAGATTACTTCTTAGACACACTCCACCTTTTATTTTAACTCCACTCTATATATATGTGTGTGTGTGTTGCTTTTGTTTCTTTAAATTTGGCCATCAAAGTTTCATATACTTATATGTTGGCCCCTTAAGTTTGATAACTATAATTTTGTTCATTGAACTTTGCCATTAAAATTTCATACATTAGAGCATTCTCAGCAGCTCCTTTAAAAAAATTGTGAGAAAAATCTTTAAAACATTTTAGAGGATTGTAAGTGGTTGTGAGCGGATGAGAGATACAATTTTTAAGAGAGGAGTAAATTTTGAATACATTTGAATGAACATTGTTCATCTTCTATTTATATTAATATATTTGAAAATGGTTGTTAATAAAGGAAAACATAAAAAATAAAGATAAAGTTGTAATAAAAGTATTATTTAATTGTATATGAGAGATATAATGTAATGTTCTTAGTGTAATTATAGAGATAGAGATAGAAAAGTTCCCGAGAATGCTCTTACATGTTGGCCCTTCAAGTTTGGTAATTATTATATATCTAAAATTTGCTTTTGATACTTCAGTTACCAAACTTATAAAAACCAACATTAAAACCTTCAACTTTTATACTTCACCCACAAAGATTTTAAACTTTTGTCGGAAAATAATTTTTCTGATGATAACACATAAAAAACGGAACTGATACCGACTAGTTCTGCCCCTGTCTCCATCGCAACACGTCAGAACCAAAGCAACTATAGAAACAAAGTTTTGATCCTTTGGGTTTTCAGTAACCGACAAAGACATTAGAAATCTTTCACGAATCAAGTTTAAGTTCACGTAATACGGGTTTGTTGTATGTAAATTATAATTTGAAGCATTTCAAACATGTGAACATGAGGTTTTGGATTTGATCATCACACGCGTAGGTTTCTTTTCTTTTAATATTCGACCTCTTTACTCCCCCTCCACACCTATTGGATTATTTTCTTTGCAATCATAAAAAGAAAACAAAAACAAAAAAAAAACAATTTGCAACTACACTTCCAAAAGCCACCAATCCACCATTCTTGCAAAAATATTGTTTACTTTAGGTTGTGAAAAGACATGATAATTTAATGATGGCTAAAACATCGATCTTTGTGTCAAACCATATGCTGTGTTGGGAGAAAAAGCGAGTTTTATTGTAAAGCATATTACACTAAAAGGCTTATTAATATGCACCGTGAAAACATACCGGTCATGGGTAATGGCTAATGCATGTTAAGGGATACTTTTCTTTATATCATCATCACTTTTTCTTAGTCAAAAACACGTGTAATAGTTAATGCCCCTTAATGCCGTTCAATTAAGTCACAAAGGGCTTTACTAAATTAGTGTGGAAACAGCTATGTCCCTACAATGCCCTTATACGGATTATATAAAAAGAATGCCTTTTTCTTTATTTTTAATTTTAAAGTCAAGAGAGTTGTAACAACATAGGTTATTTAGACACCACTTTGCAACATTCGCAATAAAGCATGTTTATTAGTTATTACAATAACAACAAAACACCCTCATCAATAGATTTGTGTTTCATTTCATATTTCACATCAAGTCTAATAGTCTAAGGCTTCAAGTTAAGCTATGTGCAACTTTGAACTGGTAACGTTTGGTTGGTATTTTGATTTACTAGAAGATAAATTACCTTTTTTAACAACTTATTGTTTGGTCATTAATGAATTTTGATCTCATTTGGAAGGATAAAACCTTATTTAATATCTTAATACCACTAAATCAAATGACAAATTACTTCCCACAAAAGCTTGTAATATCGGTATCCTTTTAAAATACATATATAGTTTTGTATATATTATCTGTATATATTACGTAGTAGCTGTAATACATATACATCTAAAATGTTTCCGTAGCAAGTAGGTGAATAAAATGATCTTGATTTCACATACGGACGAGGGTTAAGTATGAACAACCGATAAATACAAGGGTGAATCATATAAAGAGATTGAAGATAAAGATGATAAACTTTAGCGTTAAATTAATTGATTAATTTTATTGTAGAGTTAGATAAAATATAAAGTTTATTTTGTTATATGTTTGTGTATTATTAAGGATAAGAGTCAATAGGAAACAAGTAAATGTTCGGGTAAATAAATGTGTAGAGTTGCTATATTTATGTGGTTTTCGTTCTTTAAAATATAACAAAATAGTCATGTCTAAAATTAACAAATTTGGTGCTTGTTTGCTCGATTCAGTTAATTTATCTTGTTCTTCTCCAAGACACCACGAGAGTATATAATTATATATTACGTTTTATAAGAGACTATAACGTGTGTTTGGGGTTTTTTACATTACAATGAAGAAACGTTAATTCAGAAAATGGACTCTTTAACTAATCTATATAATTTTAATTACCGTAAATTGTATAGAAAAAGGAAATATTTTAATAATGTCTCTTGGCGATTATGAGAGAACGAATATACTATAATGGAGTAATTATTTTATTAAGTATATAAATAAAGACACATTTAATGAAAGGTGGTTAGATACATAAGCAATCATCCAATACACGTGCACCGGGCCCACGTGCAACTGTGTTTGATCAGTCCTTTGGCATCAAAACACACACACACGTCACCTAATTATTTTCTCCTTACTCAACATACTTCCGTGTAGAGGTGGTAAATGGGTTGGGTTGTATCGAAACAGGTCATGGGTTGTAACGGGTTAGGGTCAAAACGGGTTAGGATCGAAACGGGTCACTTAAAAAAGGGTTGTTGTGGTTCGGGTCGGAACGGGTTAGGGTCAACAGGTTCGGGTTAGAACGGGTCAAGGTTGGAACAGTTCAAAACGGGTTTATATAAAAACGCGTTTAAGTGATTTTTAATTTCGTTTCAGCACGTAACAGCTCGTTTAAGCGATTTTTCAGTTCGTTTCAGCGTGTAACAGCTCGTTTAAGCGATTTTTCAGTTCGTTTCAGCGCGTAACAGCTCGTTTAAGCGATTTTTCAGTTCGTTTCAGCGCGTAACAGCTCGTTTAAGCGATATTTCAGTTCGTTTCATCGCGTAACAGCTCGTTTAAGCGATTTTTCAGTTCGTTTCAGCGCGTAACAGCTCGTTTAAGCGATTTTTCAGTTCGTTTCATCGCGTAACAGCTCGTTTAAGCTGTTTTTTGTTTCGTTGTTGTCGAATTTTCAGTTTCGGTTAATTTGTCGATTTTTTTTGAACGAGGACAACGGACGAAACGCTTTAGTTTTTTTACATTTTTTGTTTTATTTTTTGAATTATGATTTTTTTATTAATTTTTTTGAATATTTTTTGATGGTTTCTATTAAGATCAAAATCCCTCAAAAAAAAAATTCAAAAAAAACAAATAAAAAATCATAACTCAAAATATAAACGAATAACGAAAAAAGTAAAAAAACTAAAATATTTTCGCCGTTATCCTCGTTCATCAAAAAAAAAACCCGACAAATTAACCGAAACCGAAATGTCGACGAAAACGAATCAAAAACCTTAATCGACCCTTCTAGTGCGAAAACTCGAAAGAAACCGAAACCCAACCCGTCCGGTGCTTAAACTCGTGTCGGCACGAAAGCTGATCCGAGCCGAAACCTAAACCGATATCGTTCCAATCTAAAACCCGTTTCAACCCATACATGTCACTTTTCCTTAAGACACTAACCCACATCGACCCATGTAGTTAAATTTGTCAACTCATTTTGACCCAAAAATAAGAATGTGGAATTTTAAGGGGGCGTTTGGTTCACGGATTGTCTTGGAATTGGAATTGGAATTGGAATTTGATAGGATTTGGAATTTGAATTGGAATTTAGAGAATCCCTTTGCAAATCCTTTAAAGTGTTTTGTTATAACTTTGTTAATGGAATTGGAATGGGAAAATAACTAAAAAAGACACATTTGCCCTTAAATTAATAGAAATAACGAATGTTATATTCTTAACACTAACCAACCTTACACAATACACTCTTCATCTCTCAAGTTGCCAGCCTTCTTCTCCGGCAACAACCGCTGCCACTGTCGCCCACAGCCACCCGCACCTACCCCTCTCTCACTTCAACCTATCTCTTTCTCTTCTCTCTTTTCATAATTGATTGTCACGTGAATATATTTCCGAAAAACGTGATAGATTTGAAATCATGTGACAGATCCATCACCGGAATTTCGTTGGTGGAGATGGCTGCAATTTCATTGGTGGTGGTGGTGATGCCGGAGAAATTGTCGGTGACGTCTGCAATGGGCGTTTGCCAGCAGATTTGATGGCGACGGTCACTGGGTGGCGAGAATTGCTGCTGCAATGGGTGGTGGCGGGTGACCTAGCTACTGAGTTGGTTGGTGGCGGGTGACGAGCAAAGTGTGTGTTAGTGGTGGTGACGGTTTGGGTCAGTTGGTAGAGGCTGGGGGGTTATTTTTGGTATTCACACACATTCCCTTGAAATCCTTCCATTGAGTGGAGGAATCTGAATTCCATCAAGTGGGTGATTTGGTTTGAATTAATTCCAATTCCAAATATTTTTTTATCCAACCAAACACACTAAGGAATGGAATTTAAATTCCAATTCCATTGAAATCCCTTGAATTCCATCCAACCAAACAGGGCGTAAGTGACCCATTTAATTAAAACCTATGACCCAAATCAACCCATTTGAATTTTAAAACAACCCAAATTGACCTATTTGGAATGGTTTGGGTCAAGGTTGCCACCCCTACTTCAATGCGACACAACTCACAAGTGATGACATATAATAAGTTAATAACTTGCAAAAACTTATATAATACATTTATACACACTTGCTATCAATGGCTATTTAAAACGGCAAAACCATTAAAATTGGTTAGTTTGAGTATTAAAATTGACAAAATAGCATTGACTTTTAAAAAATTGCAAATCAATTGGTAGTTTACAAGTGCAAGTGTTTTGCTTGACGAAAGTTAATCTTGAAAGGGGTTATCGAGAAAGTTGAGGGACTAAAAGAAAGAGTTTAAGTAATAATTTGAATGTTTAGCGTTATCTGTTAGTATTTTATTTGCATGCTTATTTTATTTGTTTGAAAGTTTAGAAAGTTGGAGTTTAAGTTAGAGTATGTTTAGGAAGTTAATTAGTATAAATAGATGGTTAGGGGCATGTAGTTAGTGTGTTAAGAGTTATAATAAGCAGAAAGAGTTGTTCCGTATTCGTGATTTTGGGTCTGAATTTCAATAATATTTTAGTCTTGGCGTGAAATATTTTCAATCTTGGAGCAACAAATCCATTCTCTTGTGCCAAATGAACATCTGTTGCGCCAAGTCAGAATATGTTGTATCGACGTAGTAGGGTGTTCTATGTGGAAGTTTATGTTTGGTTGAAACATTTTCTTATTAACTAATGATAAGAAAAATAAAATGATATATTTTATTTTTGTAAAATACAAAATAATGGCCATGTATTTAACTTATTAGTCAAAATAATTATTTTTATTAATTATTTTTCCCTTTAGGATTGGTAGGGACTAAGTCAAAGTTCTAAACCCCATGCTTCTATTCATCTATTGATTGTGTTACTTTTTATTTCTGTCAAAAGGATTTATGAAAGCATCAAAAGGATAACAACACTTTAAAAGCTTTTTAAAGTCCTTATAACATACATACATGCATTTAAGAAAACACTAAAGACAACCTTAAGGTGCTTAAAAAATCAACTTTCTAAAGCACTTTACTTTGTTGTAGGGTTAAATCCATGTGTTGTAACTTGTAATAGATGATCTCATATGCAAGGAATTAAAATAGCTTCTCTCTTTGTTAGAGATATACTCGAGGGAATAAAGGATAAGAGAGAATTAATTGAGATGTTGCTCATATTTATCCTATGCTAGGTTGTAATGTATCACTTTAGTACATCTTCAATTAATTTTAATTGAGATGGATTTTTTTTATTAATTCTACATAGCATTAGCATAATATTATTCATCTCCTCTTCTAGTCGTCGTCCTCCTATTCTATATCGACCTTCGTCCTCGTCCCCCATCTCAAAATTTAACCAATGCCACCCTTTCGATTGGCACACTCCTACACATTATGACCATTAGGAAATTGTTGACTATATTGTTGACACCATTGAAGCGCATCAACAAATTATTGTTACCGAAAAAGTAAATTTATTACCTGACATGAAGTTGATCAACGTGTTCATACCCTTTGTTGATTACTATGGAAAGCAAGAAATCAATCAACATTCAAATGAGTAAAGTGGCTAGTGGAGAAGATCTTGGAGGAATGCAAGCTGCATGCTTACACTCAGATCAGTATAAACTGAGAGATGTCGTACTCTTATCCACTTGGTTGTTTTAACTTAGCTTCTTTTAATCCACTTGGTTGTTGTAATTATTATGAATTATAATTATTATGGTTATCAACACCTAAAATAGATTTGGCCTCTTCTTCAAGATTTCTCATCCCTATATAACATTCTTGTATCTCATTGTATTACAGACACATAATTAATGAAATCTCTCCCTTTCTACCTACATCTCTATTTCACATGTTTTTGCTATTAGGCTAGTTTCACAACACGTTATCAGCACGAGTTGCTTTTGGAGTTTAGATCGCATATTTTACGGATCCGTAGTTTGATTTTCTTTCTCCATTCTGATAGAGTTCACAAACCTATTATTTCATGTTAGTTTGTACGTATCTTCTTTCAATCATTCATATTACCCTACAAGGCTACAAACAAGTAAGTTTATTATAATTCTTCGATCTTATTTATTCATCTTGGAATACTGATTCGTATTGTTTGTTATCTTTGATTACTAGTTAAGTTTTTTATATATATCATCCCATAAAAATCATTGTATATATCATGATTAATGGTTTTGAAAAGAAGTTTACAATATCTTACAATAAAACTTTTTGATCGAAAACAAACCTTGAAATCTACAAAATTTTATTATTTTGTTAAACGATATTTTTTTATGATAAAATATGCAATGGTATATGGAACAAATCTTGTTGTCATCAGATTACTTTGAATTTATATTTTATTAGAATTTCAAACAGTTGGTTTTTTTTCCTTGTTTTATCTTTTGTTATGAACTTATCTCAGAATTTGACAAATAGGACTTTCGAAACCATATAGAGAAATATATGGTCAAACCAGAATTTGACAAACAGTTTGATTTTGATTTTGATTTTGATTTGATTGAAAATTTTGGTGTTCTACGCTTCCTTATCTGGGGTTTGATTCTTACTTTAGCCAACATGCATTACTATACTTAATTGATTATTTTATTTTTAAAACCTTTTAATATGAAAGTTTTTACCGGTATGTGTTATTGATGACATTGCTTTGGATTGGAAAATTTATTTCAATGTTATGCCAATTAGTTCTTGATTCCTATAAAAACATTATGCCAATTCGGTTTAAGTCTCCTCAAAGCCCAAATTCAGATACGAAACACATTTGTATTTTAATGATTACACTTTACTTTATATAACAATTACCACTTTATTAAAATAATAATTGTATGGATATCATACCAAATCAAAAAGGCAGTTATTTGCAATTTTGTGTGTATTTAAATTTAATATTAATTTTGTATGATATATTTTGGCATTACTTTTAGATAGTGTTCTAAAACAGGTAATAGATATAGTTTATTTGGTTACCGTCATTGATCACATCTCTTTGGTAAGGCGACCAAGTTCGTGTTTTCCTTTTTATTATTATTGGTTGTGTGTGCAATATGGTTAGTGGTATGTTTTTATATATTTTCTTATTTGCATATATTTTTCTAAAGGAATTAAAAAAAAAAGGTTGCTTCGTTAAGAGGGTGATTCCAAACAAAGAAAATTAATAATAAGTAATATTGATAATATATTTTGAAGTCGGAAGTGTAATCTAATCTATATTGGTAATATTTATTTTGAATCTTTTTGTGTATTGATTGAATTTCTCATGCTCATACTTGTAGTCTTATTGATTTTATAGTCATACATAAGAAAAGGTATTTTTTTTCGTTAGATTAATACAAAAAGTTATATGTACTTGCTATAAGTGATGGAAAAAATAACTTATTTCTAAAGTTTTATTATAGCCTATTTTATATGAAGACTGAAGAGATGTTATGACATCATGTATGGTATATTTGACTTTACGTATACCATGTATTCTATTTGTTTGCTATTTATTCATATATTGATATTTAACAAGTTGTGGTGGTTTATTATATCTCATGTAATAGCCTGAACATACATAGATATAATATATGAATTGTCATACTCCTTAAGGTCGTGCAGTATTAGACAAATAAATATTACATGACTAGGTCATGTAACGGTTTCCTAATCTTTATTATACAACAGGAAAATTATTTATATGGAATATTTTCTTGTCACTCCGCTCCTAAAGTGGCAATATTAATAAAGAGTTAGAAAGATCCACTGATTTTATACCTGTACAACTATGACAATTGTGTGGTTCTACTCCATTATCTAAAGTGAATGTGATTATCTATTGATCATCTTATATATTATGATCATGAACACGATTGAGAAAGTCTCTCTAATGATGGTCATATTAAAAATGAGATCATCCATAGGAATTTGTTATCTTGGTCATGTTAATAATGAGATTGACCACCACAAGTGGCAAAGAGATTGAACATATATGAGAACGAAATCTGGAAATACAAAAGTAAAATCACATGATCGTTTGAAACAATAATACAATGTTCAATCATACTTACAATCTTGTACTAAAGAAGCATTGATACATATACGATCATAAACCTAAAGTTTATGGATCACGAGTATCTTATGGCGTGACCGGTTAGACCACACCGAGTCAATGGTGTGAAATTTATTGAGGAACCGAGTTATGGAATTGAGAAAATGATACACATATCCTAACATGATACCATTTAGTGTTTTGAAAATCGATGCATCGTCTAAATGGTTATCAAGATTGCAACTTCATGTTTGCATGATCTATGGCTTAGATAATAAGATAACAAACATCTTATTCCATATTGGTATATTTACATTCAGTTATAATAATGAATTTGATTCCCAAGTTAATAATGATCATTAGAATAAGTGTTGAACTTCATAACATATTATGTTCTTACATAAATTGTTTTGTTAAAGACGATTACTCAACGTCTATAATTTGTTGCAAATGCAATATCACAAGAACAAAGGTTCATATTTGAATTTGAGTACATATGATTTTACCTGTCTTAGAAACTAATTCACATCAAGTCAACAAGTTATGATACTTCCTCCCCATTATAATTGGTTTTTGGTCAGTAACCAAGCAATTCTCATCTAATATTTCGTGTGTGTTATATACTGAAATTAATCCACCATAAAACACAAAGATGAGGTCACAAAGGAAGTTGGGAATTTGTGTTGGTATTAAATATTATTTATGATTATATATTTAAAGCCACTAATGAGATATTTGCTTATGGCTCATTAGTTTTCACTTTAGCGAATCAACATTCCCAACATTAGGGGGAGATATAAAGCAGTTGGAATGAGTTATCATTGATCCTCAAACTAAATTATATGAACTAAAAAAAACTCATGTACAAAGATTAACGAATGAATTACCGGACGATTCACTGACCAAAAGAGAGTGTCTAGCTAAGACACCTATACGAACTGCTAATGCTCCAATTAATAAATGTCCCGGAAGGACAAACTCATATTGATAATAATTCTAATGCACGCTTGTAGAGTGGTAGATTGATCGATTCCAAAGGTAAAATTTCCTCGAAAATTGGAGCAAGAAATAAAGATGGTCAAGTCGAGGTGCAGTAAAATGTCTCTTGAATGAGATTAGACATGATGGTTCTTAAAGAACCTTAGGTACCTGAAAACAAAGAGCTCTCAATAAATGTATCATATCTATAAGGATATATTGAATCGAAATAAAGTCGACGTCGTTATACTTTCATTTATATATATAATTAGCGCTTGAAATGATGATGAGGATCAATATTTATATCTGCCTATGAAAAATGATTGGCCAAAGTGGAAAGACACAAGCAGGGCATAGTTGAATTATCTAAAAAATGGAAAGTTTGTTGGACCAGCAGTCCGTACAACTAAAGTTGTAAAATGTGTTAGATACAAACGGGTCTTGTATATGAGTTATGAAAATTCATCAAGTGATATAACGCAAAGCTGATCGCACAAGGATTTTGCAAAAACCCATGATTAAATATGAGGAGACACATTCTCCAATGGTGGAAGCAATGATTTTCTGATAACTAAACAGTCTGGTAATATAAAGAGAGAATTGACATGCGTCCAATAAATATTGTTATTCAGTTGATACTGAGAGTTTACAGAAAAATCTATGAAGGATTTGAATTATAAAATCATGTAAAGTAAGTTCTCGAGAACACAATGATTGTTGTGTATATAGTCATATTTCAATACTTTACGATTATTGAATATGTTGAACATAAATGAAACTTATGAAGAATTTCCTAAGGTAATTGGATACTTAAAAAATTAATTGATTATGTGCATCAACAAGCATACACATAGAAGATAATGTACGTGATGAGTACAATATCTCAATAAACAAATAAATCGTACAATATGGATTTTTGATATGTGATACAAAATGATGTGTTAATGAGTAATTTTATGCAACAAAAATCCTGGAAAAGTTAATGCATATGCATCATTTGTCAAGTTGAAAGAAATCCATGATGGATTGGTAAATGCATGGATTTACGCTTATTACATATGGACTAAATTATTTGGATTGAGCTTGACACAACTGAAGAGATATTCTGATAAAGGGGGAGATAAGTTGGATATAATTAGTCATACTTTTATCAAAATTTTACTCTTAAAAGGCCATTATAATCACAGTTTACAATGATGTACATATCACTGAGAGAAACTTATGAGCTTTTAAAGAGAAATTTCTTTTTGAAAGACATTAACACAGTGTGATTATTATTCGACTTATAGTTCGAGTATATGCGTAACTATATGTTTATAAATCCATCAAAGTTCATCTAGAAAATGGTGAGACGTTTTATCATTGACAAATTTAATTCTTTTAGTATGTTAAAGGATGTCTAACAATGACTCTATATCATTGTCAATCTGAATATGAATTTTATTTGTTTGAAAATACTGTAATTAAATGCATATGTGCATTATGTCGTATTGTTAGCTATATACGATTATTATTTTCTTTATTTATATTTAACGACATGTGTCATGCTAGGTGATATCAGAATGTGTTGAAAACATACATTTCAAGTATGAAAGATATGTGTTTATATTTTACTAACCCATCAAAACAAGTTTGGTTAGTCTTGTTGATGCAGAGAAACACAACAAGATCATAGTGTTTACCAGATGAAGCAATAGAAGTTTTCACGTGAATATAATACAACATTATTCAACTTAGGGATTCAAATGTAAAGAACGAAGACGCAAATGATTGACTACAAAATTTTTAGGTGACATACATAGAAGATCAATGGTTACAATTTTAAAGGATATACAAATCAGGGGGAGACAATACGCGCTGCACTCTTTTTCCCTTGGCTATGGTTCTGTCCCAATGGGTTTTCCTAGCAAGGTTTTTAATGAGGCAGCATCATGAAGCGTATGAAGTTGATAACCAAGGGGGAGTATTATGAATTATAATTATTATGGTTATCAACACCTAAAATAGATTTGGCTTATTCTCCAAGTTTTCCCATCCCTAGATAACATTCTTGTATCTCATTGTATTACAGACACATAATTAATGAAATCTCTCTCTTTCTACCTATATCTCTATTTCACATGTTTTTGCTATTAGGCTAGTTTCACAACAGTAATTTGTTATTTTAGTCATATTCTAACTTTTGTATCCTTCGTAATTTGTAAAACTGATACCTAACAAATTTTAGGCGCGTCCTCACTGCAACGTGCGGGTTAAATCTCCGTAGTTTTATTTTAATTTCACAACTATGGTGCTTTGTAACAGTCTCATGAAAAATGGGTTGTAGTTGTTGAGTTGGCAAGGGGAGAGTATCTACTTTCTTGTATTATAATTTATAAAAGCCTTTAAAAAATACAAATAAATCTAGTATTAATAAAGTATCACACGTGCGCATTATAGGCAGAAGAATTTATGTGAGGCGCCACTCGTGCGGGAATTTAGATCAGCGAATATCTGTGTCACGTGTGTTGGGACAACAATTTATATTAACACCCCTTTTAGTATAAATAACTTTCGGTTTTGTCCCTCAATTGTTTTCTTTAAACGTCGAACTTCTTTTAATCTCCGTTAGTCATCTATATGACTTGAACTCAAGACTTCCTTTTTTCAAGATCAAGTGTTTAAAGGTTTTAATGTCCCTTAATGATTAACATATTTGATTGCTAGAATTTTTATTTTTAAAATAGTTGTATACAATAAAACAAAGGGTCCTAACAAAGAACTAGAAACACTCCAGAACAAAAAAATATATAAGAGCGTCTAAAACGTTAAAACATTCACAAATCACTACATCAACTTCACATGGGATTCCAAACTCCGTTAAAAAGCACCGCTTTTTTCTACGACACCAAACCGGCCATTAAAATCCCATTAATAAGTTATTAAAATTATAATATCTGTGTATGTGAGAGAGAGAGAGGAGTGACCCACATGGTTGGTTTGTGGGGGTTTGCAAACTCGGATGGATAAGGTGGACGAACAAGGCAAACTAGTGCCATAGTGGGGAAGTTTGTGTGGGGTGTAGTTCTTGATAAACTGACAAATCCACGTGAGACCCGTTGTAGATGCTCTAACTAGAGAGAAACACATTAATTGTAATCAAATAAACGTCAAAGGTTCATTCGTCCGAAAGTTTCTTTTTATACAAAGAGCTACGAGACATAAATAATAGATGAAAAAAAACCAACAATTTACTCTAAAGAATTACATGAACATGACAAAGTAACCCAATCTAAGTTACATCGTTTGGCTCTATTCTTTAACCTTTAATTGTTATACACGGATTCGATCATATTTGTGTACCGTAATTTGTTTCTACTATTAAGTTGTTTGGTCGAGTTGCAAAAAAATGATCAGGGTTTACTTGCACTATCATCTAATTTTCATTGTAAAAAATCAATGAAGTTATATAAAATTAGTACGATAAAAATGTCAAAAATTTAAGATAATTGTTTATCCATGATAATTGTTAATATATATATATATATATATATATATATATATTAGTTTCACTTCAAAAAAAAAATCCATGATTGTCTTAAATGAAGGTAGGTAAAACCTATGAATTATATAATAAGAAATTAACCTATTTAAAAATACTTAAAAAAACATTAAACCTAACTAACATATAGGGATCGACGGACAATATGTACTGCCCTAAAGCTAATTCATTTCTTTTGAGATAATGGCATCATAACACCTTTTAAGTTACTGTACCAATTTCAACTTGGTCGGGGTGCTAATTATATTAATATACAAAACTGATTTAATAATGCAAAAAGTATATTTGGTGGATGTCTACTTTAAATGTTTATTTAATCTTGCACAATTTGGTTTATTGTCAGGTGCTTATGAAAACCTAAAATATTAAAATCACACTTAAATTGTGTCACAAATTAGACTAGTTAGACTAAGTGTATTGAAGTAATGAAGTGACGCCCCTTGCTACAACACCAGGCAGCTAGGACACTAACCACCGTTATGTGACGGATTATAGGGACATTAAGGGACACATGCACGCTGAGTGTGACGCTGTGACGGTTCTTTGGAGCTGTTGCCCATTGAGTTTGAGTTCTAACAACAAATAATTTACTAAACTAATAAAAATTTACACCTCATGTATTTTTGGTCTTAATATATTTTTTGTGACGAAGGACCCGAAAAACTATCCGTTTTAATATTACCCCGATTATTACGAAGAAAAGAGGTTATATTTCATCTTTTTTAAGTACTCAAATAAGAGTTTTATATATTATTTAAAAAAAAGTTTTATCAAAATTGATTTTTTTAATGGGATTGATCAAAATAGTACCTATTTTAACCATATATACTTTTGAAAAATTTAACTACAACGTCCCTAATACATGTGGCACAAGCAGGCTTCCAGATCGTACCCACTAGCCACAATTTTTTCTTAACGATCAACAAATAAAACCTGGCCTCGAGATAACCAATGATAAAAGGCAATCTTATAGGCCATTGAATGTATACAACCTTGGGTAGCCCAAGCCAACCCAACTCATCTTCCGGGGAAAAACCCGCCATCCAAATGCCTACTGCAGTGTAAAACTCGGTTGGAAACAGATTCGAACGTCAAACCTTATGGTATACATCTCATATCTTCACTTCCCCTCCAATACCAGTTAAGTTAAAGCTCATTGGTCGTACCCACTAGCTACTATTCCCTTATACTTACATGTTAAAACTTTAGATTGGGATAATTGTTAATTAGGCTACGTAGCTAGGGTAATGACAAGTCTAATCTAGTTTACTAGAAGGTTAATTAATTTGGACGTTAAAACAACTATTAATTACGGGGTTAATTATCTCATGCAAATATTCCCTCCTGGAAACCATTATCTCTTTCTTAATTTGTCACACTATTTCCATACGTATACTTGTTGGCCACTTCACCAGGAAAGGACGAGTAATCTTGGGGACAAAAAGAAGGAAAAATTAAGATTTAGGATTATTATAATAATATCACCTTTACATAATAATGTGAGCATTTTTGAAAATATCATTTCTAATCCTTATTATTTTTAACTTCCAACTTGTTAAGTGTGTCTCCAATGATTTTATCCATAAGTGTCCGTTGTCGATGGGACAACCGATGTGAAGGTAATAGGTAAGAAGAAATCATTGGGTACACAACTCCTACATTAGAGACCGTTATAATGGAGGAGGAGAGAAAGATGACAACTCTATTGTTGCGTCGTTCGTAAGCATCATATCCTATCGTAGATGCCTTTAGTAGTGCTTTAAGATTCTGATTGTACCCGTCGAACTTAAAAACGCTTCCACATACGTTCTGATTGATTATTGTTTTTTCTAACAATAACACTTTTATTAAAAAAATCGATCTTGTAAGAAACTAGACAAAACGAAACATAATTACAAATTGATCCAAGAAAACACCCTCAAACACAAAACAAGACTAGAAGCAAGAAACATATGAAAAAAACACACACGAAACAAACCAAAATTACAGACCAAAAGAAGAAATTCGAGAACAAACTCCCAAGAACAAAACCAAAAAACCGCAACATTATACCACATATGCAAAATGACCTAATTGTCGTCCTTCATCTTGGAATTCCACGAACTTAAATTGCTAATGTTAGAACAGACTCTACCGGTTCTATCTTAAACTGCCCCTGTAAAACATCAGTTAAGAGTATGCTATATTTTTCTTTCTTCGTCGTTTTCCATATCTTTAAATCCACATGAAAGTATTAAATTTTATCCATTTACATAATTGAGATAAAGAAAAAAAATGGCCTTGAAATTTACCTCTAGGATCTTTGTATGATCATATATTTTTTATATCTGAAAAATTAATTGTCTATTGACGGACCAACAAACCCGAGCCATGACAAATGTGGTTGAAGAACATGATTACCACTTTTAACGAAAACATTGTTGTTAAGCTGTTCTTTAAGAAGACAATCTCAACTTGTTTATCTTAATTAATCGATTTTATTTATATATATAATAGGCTTATATTCCTTAACACCTTTTCAGGCAATTTCTTTTTCTTATCTTTAATTCTTATTGTGTTCATTTTTGCATTTAGAAAGCATGTATAGTAGCACAAAGTACACACGTTACTACTCAATTTGATCGACAAAATGTAAAGTTTCTAATTTTTAATATTGCCATGGCCCAATTTAGTCCGCAAAGTGTACAATTTTTAATTTTTAATGGTGCTAGGGCCCTCAAATATTTTTCACCCTAGCATTTAATTACATGACCATTTCTGTTTAGGGAAATATTTATAGCATACATTGTTTCTAAACAATAATAGTAGTACACTTAAGGTACCCGCAAGCCGCAATAGGCACACAACCGAATGGCTAAAATGTCACGACACATCGATGGATGGGCATGCGCCTATAGAACAGAAACCGCACTGTGCAACTATATTTGTGAGTGTTTTTGAGTGAATGAAGGTTGTTAGATTGATGGAAGATAATTTTTAATACAAACTTATTTTTATTTTTAATTTTCTTCTTGTCTTTCCTTTTTTAATAGAATTTAAGGGATGTTTAATTCATAAACTTGAAAAAGATCACATTTATAAGAATTTAAGAATTTTTATTTTTTTAAGAAATTGTAAAACTTATAAACTTTGTAAATATTAGAATATATTTTATGTTTTAATTATCATGTGGTATATTTCATGTTCTAATTATCATGTGATATATGCATGATATGAAAAACCTAAGTAATTTTATAATAGATAAATAGGTAATAAAAATAAATGTAAAATATTATAATTTTGAAAGTGTAAATTTTAAGATTGTAGAAAATCTTATAGGAAGAATGTAGATGTTGTTATGTTGGTGGTTATGCACGTTTTAAATAAAAACTTCCATGAAATGCATTGCAAATGGTATGAGTGTTTAAAATTAAATTCAACTCGAGATAAATAAAATCAGACTGCATTCAAATTCGAATAATATAAATCAAATTGTGGATTTCTGAGTTCAAGTCCTACAAAGTGTGAGTGTGTTGATTTTAAGAATAGTATGTGTAGAGTATAGAACATACTGACATCAATTAAAATAATATTATATTACGAGATAAATATATATCTTTAGGCATTTAAAAGATTAGAAATATATTAAACCGTTCACAAAATAAACCGAACTAGTTAAAAATTTGTAAATTAAATTAATTTAACCGAACTCACGATTAAAAAATCCAGTTACAAATCCGGTTTGGTTTTTGAATTTGGTTATTAATTTTCAACCCCAACAATCTCAATAGAACCAAAACTTACTTCATGAAAACCCTACCCAATGAGAGCGACAATTTTTTCTTTTACAAAAAATTAGCAACGCAATATACATATTATTTATAAACTAAGAACAGTAAAAGAAATTAAGCCTCCAACTATTTAATCTAACTAAAGAAGCCCAATTAGGCTAATAATCACCCAACACAATCAAGATAAACTTAATGGTCTACAAAGGAGATAATTGCCAAAGAACTTAAACCCAAATTAGATTCTTTTTGTACCGATAGCCACACCTTTAATCCCAAATCATTTCCTCTATGGCTCTATGTATGAATACATATTTAGACTAACACATATCTAACACGCTCTTTTGGGTGCGTATTAACATTTAGAAAACACAATGACTTTGTACCCCATCCAAAATGTGCATGTAATAAAACAAGGGCATATAACTATATAAGTTTACAAGAATTTACTCATCTTAATCCATTAACCTCAAAATCTAAGCATTGCTTGAACCCATAGTCTTGACCATGTCCTCAATTCCTACGGCCCGATTGTCACTCATGCGGTTTTGGTTATTTGATGTTTAGAATTTATATATATGGCCCTCACTATTCACTCACAAGTAAAACCTTTAATCTTCTTCACTTACATGATTCTCAAAATCTTTTAAGTTCTTTTGAATTAACTATTATACTCTTTTAAGTAAATATAAAAAAAAATGAAAAAGAAAATCCTAACTCACTATAGTTGACATCGCCCTACCTCAGTCCATTGTAGTCCTTGCTATGACCATTGCCCAAATCCAACCTTCATAGTTGTTCTAGCACCTCATTCCATCGTAAATCTTGAAAATCCAAATAACTTAAAAATATTGTATTTCAAAAACATGTTCAGGATAACTTTTTGAGTCATGTTGTCTCACTTTCAAATTAAAACATTTCAAGTATACAAAATTTAAAATCGGATAAGACATAAAGTTTGTTATGCAAAAATGAGAATGTATATTTTGTGAAAAATGAAATTGAGAATTCTTGCCTTAAATAAACCAACATATTTTCTATATATCAGAGTGAACCATTACAACAATTCTTCTGAAGCGTAGCATATACTCGTGAAATAGACAATTATCAGTGTAGCGTTTTCATATGCTATACAAGTGAATTATTTTGAAAAATGTTTACTCCCTAGCTCGTATGAATTATATCAATATTTGTTCAAATTTCTTATTTGGTCTTAACTCTTAAGTAAATCCACCTTTACTAAAATGATATTGATAACACTAAAATTACCAACATAACTTATAGTAAAACAATGTTAAAAAATTCCCATTGTTGTAGCATAATCTTAAAACTAGGGCTGTAAGCGAACCGGACGTTCGACTGTTCATTCTGTTGGAAGTTTGTTTATGTTCGTCCGTTTAATAAGCGAACTGAACAAGGACAAAAAAAAATTGTTTGGTAAGCTTTACGAATAAACACGGGCAAAAGTCACACTCGTTCAATGCTCTTCGTGAACGTCCAGTAACGTCCATCCGACTACGTTCGTAACATCCGATTAATAGTGTTGTGTATGTTGAAATTCCTTGGAGAATAAAGAATTTTTGTTTCTCGTGAAGCACTAGAAGTTTGTGGATTTTGAACTCCAAAATATTTTTTTGATATGATTATGTGTTTGGTTACTATGCTAAGTGTTAAGTATTTTTAGATATCATGTGGTGTAATGTTCATTAGTGTTTATGTTAAGTATTTTGATATGTTTATGTTTGTTTGTTTACTAACATGGATTAGTGTTCATTGGTGTTTGTTTGTCTATTAGTGTTCGGTTGTTCATTAGCATCGTTTACAATACTAATGTTAGGGCACAACGGTCACGGACAAACTCAATTCCTTAATAAATGGACACAAACACAAATTTTTGTTCAGTAGAGTGTTTGTGAACCGTTGTCAGTCCGATAAAAGCTTAATGGACGACCACGGACAAAGTTTCATCTTGTTCGGTCGGCCCACTTACAACCATACTTGAAACTATTCAAACCCATATGTCCCAATAAGGATATATTTGATCTTGATTTTTTTATTTGAGTTATATTCTTTCTTTATGATGCTTAACTACGTAGATAATCTTGATATTGTTTTTAGTAAGAAACCGTAGTTAGATATTAAAATGTTAGTGAATAGTGAACGAAAGAAGTAATGATAACCGGTACTCATGGATATATTGTTTGTTCACCTTTAATATAGACATACAATCATAGAGTTTTGCCATAATTGTTGTTCGCATGGATTGTGGAAGGGAAACATCACTACCGTGGAACAGAGCACCTCATCAGTTGTAAAATTCGTTTATCCTTCAAATTGGTTGTTGGCGAGGGGTATGATTGTCACACCCCGTCTAAGGCCTAGGAGCGTGACCCAATAGTTGGTATCGTGATTGTAAATAAATCAGAGTTGCATTTAATTTGCGGAAGACTTGTAAACTTTAAGGATCGAAAATGTAATATTCATATATTCAAAAGACGGGATGATAACACCCGCTTAAGTTACAAAATATTTATGTGTTTAATATTTACAAACCACCATGTTTATATATTAAGTTACAAAAGAAATCCGAGCCATCGGATATATCAATAGCACATCGACATTCCAAGTGCTAATCTTGTTCACCTGCAAAATGTAATAAAATACGTCAGCAACGAATGCTGGTGAACATGCTGACGCAAAAATAACTCTTTAACTTTTTACCCCTCGAGACTACGCATGTCTCGGCCCAACGTGGCTTAGGAATAACAAAGTCAAATAACACATTATAAACTAGAGCCTCTACACTAGGTCACGTCACAAACACCGCAGCGTTCGACTTCATTAAGTACCCGTAAATATACACATACGGTCGTACTCCCTGCAGGAGAGCGTCCGACGACCAAGGGTGGTGCGATCATGCCCATACATCGCATAGTACCACCTATGTAAGGATCCAGACATATGTATACCACAGCCTGAGGGCTAGGTTTATACCATAGTTATAACGGTTTTAGGAACACGTAGTTCATTGTAAACAATTTCATATAACAAGTTGACTCTTTTGAAAACAAGTTTAAAAGTTTGGGGGCGTATTCACCTTATCTCTTTAGGATCGGCTTCACTCACCGTCCAAGGGTCTTTTCCTTTCTTTATCTCGCACCTATAGTACGAGTATAAATATTTGTTAATCGGATACACGATCCGGCTTAAGAGCTTTAGTCTTATATCTCAATCCTCGATTGAACCTATAGTTCAATTCTTATTTACTTGAAAACCTCTTGTTTAAAAGTAAATTATAAACCTTTAGTTTATATGAAAACCCGACGTTTCTTCTTCTCCAAGAAACGTAATCTTTTCTTTTATTATTTAAGAATACTCTTTATTCATTAAATAATAATTTCATAACAAAGAATATAATCATATATACTTACACACATAAACATGAATTCACAATATTCAATAATCATATTTTTATTCATTTCTTTGTTATGTTTTCTTTTCTTTTATCAAGGTATCGAGTATAACCTCGACTTAAGGCTTAAGCCTTGAATATAATATTCAATTATATTGAATTCATTATTACGCCTAACCTCGTTGGCGTTTAGAAATGCTAGGGACTCGAGCAGCACTCTGATGCCGCCTTACTTTGCTCGACACGCTAATCGAGGAACGCCAAATCTTCAACACTCGAGGACACGACTCTCGAGATTCCTCGCCATTATAACAACACCTTCATGATTGAGTGTGGGTAGAGGGTTGGCAAGTACTTCGAGGAAACGTTATACACAAACGAAGGATCGTGGTACGCTTATCGAAGCAAATCCTTTATCGTTTCTAGAGAGAGGTTAGAGAGAAGTGAGAGCTGTGTTTTGGATGCCTGGAGTGAGATTCCATGGCCGCTATTTATAAACTTCAAAATTGGGTCCCAACGCGGTACGCGATGGGTGCTTCAGCAGACCTATCGCGTACCGCGATATAGGTCTGATGATGCAGATCGTAGACCTGCCACGTGTTGACACGTGGCAGGCGCCGCTCCACGTGGCGACACGTGGCGGCAGTGTTGCCACGTGGTGACACTTGGCAGCACATGGTGCCACCGTGTGCCACGTGTCACACGTTGTCAGACACCCCATCGCGGTACGCGATGGGAGTCTCTTCTGACTCATCGTGTAGCGCGATGGGTCAGGAAAACAGAATTTTCATTTTTAACCCTCAATTTTGGAATTTGGAAATTTTAGTCTCTAGACTTTGGAAAGTTGATACTTTGAACTCGAAATTTTCACGGTGTTACAATGATAGTGGTGTCAATGGTAAAGTTATCATCGTGGTGGTAGTAGTGTCGGTATAAGCAAAATAATCGATATCGAAAAGTCAATCAAAAACATTTATAAAATACATTTACTAGCAAGAGCAAGTAAGGTATCGAATCCACAGGAAATTAGTGGGAAGTGCTAATTAAACTCATAATTTATTAATTATTAAACTAAGTGGACAGACGATGTCAAGCAATTTGAATGATTTGTTAAATGAAAACACTTTTACTTTTAGTCATAAACAATTATGAGAAAATAACCAACTCCAGGTTTCAGGTTGTGAAGCAGACTAGACCAATTGATTAAACATATTTGTAAAACTCGTTTGTTTATACCTATAGTCAAAATACTAAATATTTGACCTTACTGATTGATATAACTTAATCCGAATAATTGGTTTGGATGAATAATAACCTATTTGATTACCAGTTTTAGGGTTTGATAAATTCAATCGACTTAATGGTTAAAGATAAATGGGTCAATGACTCTAAGAACCAATCCTAAAAGTTGATGACCACAAATTAATTAACTGATAAAACTTCAAAGCATTCAATTCGAAAAACTGTTTAAATGAACAAACAAACATCAAAAGTTAACTTACCGAATGATTAATCAAATCCAAATCCAATAGCGAGGTTTAGAATACCAAAATTATAGCTACAAATACAACCCTACTCCCAGAGATGGTAACATAAGATTTAGCCTTGCATCTTGATCTTGGATAGCTTTAATGATTATTGAACGAATGATAACATGGATGATTTTGATGATTGGCAGGTGTTAGGATGGTGGAAAAAGATTCCAAAATCGACCCAATATGATAGGGTATGAAGAATAATCGAATTAGGGTTTAACCGGGGTTAAATATGGAACAAAAGTCTTCAAAACTCGAATTCCCATCAGACCAGGCTATAAGCTAAGGTCTAGAACCCGTAGCTTACGACAAACCCATAGGCTACGGCTGGGAGCTTCTGTCTTACGGTCCTTTTTATTCCATTCACACTCGCCTCGTCGAGAAACCCAAAATCCATATATTATGAGTCCCGTAACTCATAACCATATTACTTTAAACACGCACGGATCACTTACGAACTCCCCCGATTGCTTCCTTTTTATTGTTACTTGGTTCATCACCATCCATAACTTGATATCTTGTCTTCATAAGTACTTCAAATTAGTTCCTTTAAGCTCCTAACACATGTCATAATCATAGAACTACTAAAAGTACTCGTGTTCGATGCACACAAACTATTAAAACACGCAATATCAAACACTTAAAGCACGTTTTTTCACCCACACATCACCGGTTGAAAATAAATCCAAGCACCGAAACATATCCCACACATAGATTTTTTTTTTCCAACTGTCACCAGACACCACAGGATGTAATGGTGATAAAGATTAATTACATATATTCTATTACATTACTACACCGTACCCGAAAGAGTAAATATAGTATTAAACTTTAAATCACATGCATGTTGCATTTTAAATAGTATGGTGCAAACCCTATCGTGCACTTTGGATAATGGTACCACCTATTACCTATACATCTATCTTTTTTTTATCTTATAAATAACCTAATGCCAAATCAGGTTAACTTTCTATTAAACTTTGTTAGTTTTTTATTCTAACCAAATAGAAACTATTACATAATTTAAATTTATTGTTATGTGCAATTGTAGAGGGGATTTTTAAAAAAGGCACATCCTCTTAACCTATAAAAAACTTGTTGTGATGTGTATGAGTCATATAGGTTTATACAATTTCTATAATATTTTCATACATGGCAAGTCTTCAAAGGTGTCAAACCAAACGTAGATCGGTGGCTGTATGATTCTTTTTTTATACGAGTTGTATGAGCACATAGCCGTGCATGCCTTTGAAGGTTTGCTTTGTTAAACATGTCGATTATTTTACATGATAAACAGTCATATGATCGATTATTTGACACGATGTAAGATTCCCTCGGTTTTTACACTAGACCACTACGTTATTGGTAGCAGTTAGATGTCATGACATGAGAAAAACTAACTGACAATTTTTAACTATTAGCTAAATATTCAATTATCTGGTTGATACATATCAAGAAAGACTAGAATTGATATATTTCTTAATGGCAGAGTAAACATGGAGGAGCTTACATTGGTAGCCTTTTGGGCCGAAATTGGTAATGGGAAGTTTCGAACGGCAACCATGTGAATTGACATCTTCAGAGTAAATATATTTCTGAATTGACATCTTTGGACACAAGTTTATCGTGAGATGATGGTTTATCGACAATGATCTACAGATTTTCTAGGCAGTCTTCGATTCTCTATGGAGCATGGAGTGATATGGCAGTATGTCTCCTCAAGAACAGCTAGAGAATTGCCGCCTCAGCAACATTATCAGCCTGAGCCGTCTCAACATCAACAACATCTTGCTAGTGTTGCAAGAGTCTCCCCCCATCGAGTTGGTGAGGCGCTCGAGCATCTCACTCGTTAGTTGTGATGTTCCGATACCTTCAGCGCCACAACAATATCTAGATCAGGCACAACCATGATCATGAAAACTAGTGTTTAGTGGCCTTTATGGGTCAAACTTATATGTACTTATTTTGAAAGTTTTGTTTTAACTTATTTGTTTAGTGTTTGTTTTAATACTTACATTGATTGTTTATCTTATATTAAAAAATATAATTATAATTATATATATATATATAAGGTATCAACAACAAACAAAGTCGTTCATTTAAATGAATAACTCGTATGGATGTATAGCTATCAAAAGTTACAATTTTAATAAATAAAAAAAGTATATAATAATGAGGCATATAGACTGATAGTACTCATGATGCAATAACTTATACGAGTACATATGACTATATACAGATTGTATAGGCTGATTAAGTCATATATATAGATCTGTATCACTCCTTTTGACTTATATACGAGTCGTATATGTTTATATACGGCTCATAGTTTTGTCCAAACACTATCTCACAGTTGTATGAGTTGAATAGACTTGTACGACTTGCATGTAAGTCATAGAAATAGAATGTCTAGATAATGGGTCATGTTGTCTAAACAGTGGAAGGCCGGCTTGTAAAATGCTTAATAGTTAATACTTACAAACTTCCATATTCCTTATAATAAACTGTTAAATATTTTTATAAATCAAATTTCTCTAACTTATTATAACACTTAACTTAAAACATGTTACAGGTTGTCTTGGTCAAATTTTTGTAAGACATTTGAATTGTTTATATTTTAATTTTATATTAATATATTCTATAAAAACAGCCTAACATACTTTCATTTTTGTACGTATTCCTCAACCAATAGTTTTTAATAATGTGCATCGTAATTTGTCGAGTCTTCAATTCTTCATCAATTTCTTCTATTTTTATCTTAATTAGAATTGTAGGTGTATTAATTTCAGTATAGTAATGTGCATTGTATAGTTGTTATTCTTTATAAGGTTGTGTGTT
Source organism: Bidens hawaiensis (assembly GCF_021521415.1). Classification (NCBI taxonomy): domain Eukaryota; kingdom Viridiplantae; phylum Streptophyta; class Magnoliopsida; order Asterales; family Asteraceae; genus Bidens; species Bidens hawaiensis. The sequence continues at coordinate 87,400 of NW_027496698.1, forward strand.
GCGGTTTAACTAGCAAAGACTAGTTAAAACGTCACATCAACGCTATGCATGTCACTACCATGTAAATAGTGTGTTTTAACTAGCCAACATTTTAACAAGCGTGCTGTAAGTTAACAAGATTTAACTATATATTTAAAAAAAACAAAAATACAAAAATTGCGATTGGTTGTTAATTATTGGGGTGGACCCCAACTTTTGAGCCTCTTGGACGTTAACCCCATGGCGTTGGAGATGAGGGGAAGAAAATGGCGCCAGGGTTATTGTGGTTTAACAAGGTGTGTTGAGGTGGCCCTGCCGTGATGGTGCCTCCCACAACGCCCATCCTAATCAAGCATAATATTCTCATTTTACTTTGTCTTAATGAAGATACACATGTGATAAATAGTTGTGTTGTATATATGACTCATCAAACAAGTTAATATGTATGAAGTATGAACACATGACCTACTTTTGAACTTGTAAAGATAATAAAAAGATGTGTATGCACAAATGTATGTAAGTATGCATGCATGCAAGTATGTGTATATATGTATAATGTATGTATGTTATATGCATGCATACACGAATGTATGTATGTATGTATGTATGGATGGGATGTATGACTGCAGGGTAGTGACTCTTTTGTTCGTTATAAGGATTTTGAAATGGAATCTTATAGGGGAATTACAAATTAAGTAAACAAATTAAGAAAAGAGGTTGGGTTGGGTGTGGGCTGAAATAGCAAAAAGATTTTTGTTTTTTTTCTCATAGAAATTAAATAATACCAAATGTATGCCATTAAGGGAACCATTTGTGGTTAAATATTCATAACAATATGATCCACCCCTCACCCTCTTGTATTTATATACATGATGATAGTGTTTGCATCAAAGATCATAATAATTAAACACAATTTCCTAATTAATCATCAAACATTTCAATAATCAAATTTTCTTGAAAATTAAACATTAAGGATGACTGGATCAGGTTCTCCTTGTGGTGCTTGCAAGTTCTTGAGAAGAAAATGTGTAAGGGGTTGTGTTTTTGCCCCTTATTTCTGCCATGAACAAGGCCCTGCCCATTTTGCAGCCATTCATAGGGTATTTGGTGCAAGCAATGTCTCTAAACTTCTTGCTCACTTACCCGTAAGCGGTCGCTATGAAGCAGCCATTACCATCGCTTATGAAGCTCAAGCAAGGCTTCAAGATCCCATTTATGGCTGCGTTTCACATATTTTCGCACTTCAACAACAGGTAATTAATTATAAACTCTTCTTCTACATATATCAAAATGAAACCCTAATCTTGATTATATAGCTACCTAGCTAGCTAGCTATATATATTAATCCAATTAGTTCTAATTAACAGGTGGTTAGCTTACAATCCCAACTAGCTTCTTTAAAAGCTCAAGCGGCTCAAAGTGTACTCAATGGTTCGAGTTCAACTTATCCTCCACCTCCACAAGATATGCACACTTGGTTTCAACATTTAGAAAATTCAAGCATAAATATGCCCCAATTTGATCGAAAATCGAGTAGCAACAATATGAACAACATCATGAATTTCAACTCCATGGGCGAAAACTACGAGAATTCATTTCTCAAGGAAGAAGAAGGATCGTTTTCCAGCTTCCAAGAAGGATCAAATTACTCCATTGATTCGTTGGACATGAAAATAAGTCACAACAACCAATGGGCTTCGGAGAATTCCGAAGATCTTCATTCGGTTGCTTTTGGCTATATGCACCATTAGTTTCCAAATAATAATCAAGATCAGCTTGGGATCAGCTTGATATATATAGTTTATGTTACTCTATCAAATTAGGTATTTGCTTTACCATTTTGTGTCCTATTATAAAATAAGATTAATAGTTAGTAAACCCTAGAATATGTTCATAAGTTTGGAAACCCTAAATTTTGTGTATCTTTGGATATGATCCCTTTAATATATTAGTTTATAAAGTTTGGATCACAAATTGTGAGCTATGTTTTAATGACCTAGCTATTGGTTTAGCTTATATATAGCTTATAATAATCACTTATTACCTTCTTTATAATCGACACCTGAATCTTTGTTTTTATAGAATAACTTTCAGATCTTATGAAGTTCTCCTATGAAAGGTGGATCTTGCTAGCATAGGTATGAATTAGTACGTGCAGGGCTGTGTCTAACTGCTCTATCTTTTAAATAACAATATTTTAGTCTGCCTATGTACATGTGTGTGTGTGTGTATAATACATGCTAATTAAGGAAAGCTGATAGAATATTTTGAGTTAGTAGGTGGTTTAGGATTCAGCTAGATAGTGTGCTATGCACCCCTTCTAAGCGAACTCCATGCAGTTCACTAAAGAAAATTATAAGGGTGAAAGATACCATCTGGACCACCGGGGAACACCACCCTGGCGGCCTTTGGTACTAACCCAAAAGCATCCCGCTCGGGATAGCTAGCCACCCCGATATCTGTGAAGATCAAAATTACGAAAAAATGGAGTGGGTATGGGTGGACTTTTGGGATGGATGATGAAATTTGGGGTGGCAGGAGTGGGAACACCACCCGGACTCAGTTGGGGCCGAAGCAAGATGATCGGGGTGGTAAAACCACTCCCATCACCCTAAGTATTATCATAGGACTCCTTATATATACTTCTACTTCAAGACTTCTATTGTTTTTTTTTCTCTTTTTGGATGTTTTAGATCCTCAACTAGATTATGATTACCAGCTTTGGTCTCCAGGTGAGTGTATGCTGATTCAAGTCTTGGTTAAAAGTGCCCGAGGTGGTCTAGTTTAATTTGTGAGTCTGAAGTACTAGTGCTAACATTCGCTTTTCGATCCATGACATACACTTGCAGAAAAGGAGATTAAACACACTCCATAAAACATGGATGTATCTTCTAGTAATATATATGAACTTTATTTGTTTTATGTTTGTAAGTGTCAAGGGTCTTGCCAATTGTTAATTAGTTGAAGATGATGCATGTATGTCTGTCTCCAATATTGGCTAGTCCACATACAATACACAGTCACAAAAATCGTACCATCACACGTGACTAAAACCCGGTAAATTTAGCCTACAAATGTTAGATACCAAAGCTGCCAGGATATACACATGTATATATAGCTAGATATCTTGTTAACTCTCTTTTAAAATTGGCAATTCAGGAATATAAACCTTAAAGATGTTCAATGTAGATGAATCTAATACCAGTAAGCTAAATGCATGTGCAGCAAGGAGTCCTTGGCATTAATTACAAATTTAGATGAATAGTTGGTTTAGAATTTAACTAAGTATTTTGAGGCGTTTTCTGAAAGTTATTCGCTCCGTACCCCTATAAGTGAACTCGTGAAGTTTGTTTGACGGTGGCAAATGGCTCCATAACTTTGATGAAAACCTGTAAGCGACGGGTTAATTTTGATGAAAAATTCTATTAGAGTTCGCTTGTCAACCAGAAACTTTCAATCACACCTAAATTACTTAGATAAATCCTAAATCATATCTATGTATTCTAATAAAAGTTTACATATTTTTGCCACTTGTCATCCTCATAGCCCTCCTTACATTTTTTTCATTTTTTTTCAATATATGGTCTTTATCTTTTAAGTCATGTCAATATATGAATTCAAGTTTGTTTTTATTATACGTAAATCATAATCGATTCATTCACTAGCATTAATGGTGAAATAAGAAAATAAGGAAATATTAAAATTGACGTTACAGGTTTGTTAGAAAATAATTTTAAAGTCACAGGTAATTGCAAATTAAAGCAAATAAAGGTGCGTTATTGTCGAAGAATTTGGATTTTTATGGTAAACTACAAATTGTTTTTTAAACTGGGATTCGAGCAAAAGTGCATAATTTTCTATATAAGATTGGTTTCAAATTTAGATTTAAATCTTCTCATATTTATTTAAACTCGGGAAAATGTGTATTTTCTTAATTTTCTCCAAACGTTTTGTATAAATATTACAAACATAGAGAATACCTATTATATATCTTGGTGTTTAGCATTAAATTATTGAAGTTGAATTATATATTTATAATCTATATGTATACCAATTTACTATATGAAGTATATGTCATTTATTATATGATTTTTTTGTGTACTATAAAGAGTTTTAACAATAAGAAATCAAGATTTAGTTTTTCAATATTTTTTTTATAATTTAGACCAAAATGCTTCAGAACATATATTTTCACATTAATTTAAAAAAACAGTTAATCCGTTTAAAAGTTATTTACCATGCTTCCAACGAATCCGAAATCTTTGCATTTTTTTCTATAAGTTTTTAATTTATATTTATCGATTAATTAAATATTCTAACAACTCCCATAATATTAACAAATAACAGTGGATTAGTAATCAAAATTTAAACATTTCTTATCTAATACTTTCAACTATTATAAATAAGAATCATTACCTTCACTTCATGTAACTTTAAATCTTCTATTATTCTACTAACTCAGAATAATCACTTTTATTCGAACATCATTTTTCAATTGAAATGAAAATGAAAAACATCATTTTGTTATATGAAATGAAAAACATCATTTTGTTTTTCTGGTTAGTATGTCTTTATCATTTTCCATTAATATGAAATGAAAAACATCATTTTGTTATATTTTAATTTCTGGTTTTATATGTTGCTTGATTATATAATTGTTAATTGTAAAAAATAAAATTAAGGAAATATTTGTCATACACATAATATTAATGAAACCAAATTTATCATGATCAATCAATTTCAAATTTTAAAAATTAGAAGGATGACTATATCATCAAAGTTCATGTAATCTGGTTTTTTGGATAATCATGTTTTGGGATAAACATAAGCACATGATCTCAAATGACATTATATATATTAATTGATTAGCAGGCATGATACTTTACGTGTAAGAATATTTTTTTTGTTAGTTTCGTAAATATATTATCATTTATCAAGAGTTGGTATGTACTTGAAGAATCTTAGTTATCACACGGACAATTATACGTGGTTATATCAAGAGTTATAAACATACATATATGTTACCTTATCAAGAGTTATAAGCAGACATAGACTAAAGATTTGATTTGTGATAAAAAAATGTATACCAACCAATACAATCACAAATGTAGTGTACAAGTACTGTTTTACTTATTTGTAACATATTTGTGTAATCTTAGTTATGTAATTTCTGTAATTTTAATGTAAATTGTAACTGTATAAAATATATGATCATTTTATTAACTATACTTCACTTAATGGTTAAAGTACGAAATTTTCATCAATTACCCGTGTAATACACGGGCCTCAAACTAGTAGTCTATATATGAATCTATTCATATAATTAGGGTGAAAGACAATAATAAGTATTCAATAATCAAGCATATAGTCTAAATATCAATCTAATCATATAATTAGGCCATGACCAATTGAACAAACCTATTGATTTGATGAGACTAAAACGATTCTTGATGGGACCTTTTTATTGGTTTGGACTTGCTTGATTTGGACAAACCTAAATCTTATTGAATGCTTACTTATTTTTAATCAATAGATTATATACAATAATCAATAGAGAATAGACAATAGACTTGATTACTTGAACGATTCATGAAACCCTAAATGTCGATTGTAATTAGTTGTTCCGAGTTCAACACTCGAGCAGGCCGTCCCCGAGAATCGTTAAAAATTAATAAAAATTTGGACCTTAAGTAAAATATAAATTCAAAAACTGGTATATAAAAAAAGTAAATAATATAATGTTAATTGTGATTTCATTTATTAAAAATGTGTCGCTGTTGTTTCTTTTATTAAAATTGCAGTTTTTTAAAATATATGTGTGCATATATAATTTTTTCTTGCAAATTGTTGGGCATACCTAGGTGATCGAGTCGGGGACTGTCGCTGGTCGCCTTCTCGACCCCTTATTAGAGACGCCCCTGACTCGAATAATCAAACAAAGTCAAGAGACCATCACCCTATGCATTCTAATTTCTTTTTCCCTCAAATGTACTATTTAGTTATGTTCAAATGATATTTTTTATATTGGGTTAAATGGCAAATGGGTTTACATGGGCTAAAATAAAAGTTGTAAATTATTGGGTTTTAATATTTAAACTGCATAGGTTTTTAAACTTCATACGTATTTTTATCACAATCTCATACCTTAATTTATGAGTGAAATTTTTAAATGACATGTTTGTTTGTTAGGTGGGTCCCATACAAAGTTTTATACGAATAAGCATAGAATGCTACGAGAAGATGAAATGCTTATATGCATCGATTTTACAGGAGATACGAATTGGTGTACATTTATATGCGTAGGTTCTACGCGCACACCCGCACCGTCTAACTGAAATAGGCACGTTGTAATGCATAATAAAACCCATTACAAATATGCATCGAAGCACGCTCGTATTATCTAAGAAAATATCTCATAGAACAGTAACTAAGTTTCAAAAGTGTTTATAAATTTAGATAACTTATTGTGTACATTGGTTAAATGCACCGTTTGTCACATGTGGCACATTATTCTTCTTAAAATGCTACTTTTTAATATAAAAACTATTTATATCATAACATAATTGTTATCTTTTTTGTTGTGTAAATTTTCAATAACTTAAAGATGGGCTCTTCGAACGTTAATATATGCTTTAATTTCTGACAACCTTTTGACTAAATAATGTTTGGGGTCATGGGCTCGAAGTACATAAAGATTTATTAGTTTATGGGGTTTTGAAGTTTGAATCCCTTTACTACTTTGATATGATTTGTTTTCTAGTTATTTTTCATTATCTTTTTGGACTAATTAATTAAATGCACTGTATGCCCTCAAGTTGATAATAATTAAAATGTATAAAGTGTAATTATTGGGTCAAGGTCAAGATTTTTATTTCAAAGTTTTTAATTACGTTCAAGAAACAAATATTTATTCATTAAGCTTTTCAAAAGCACATCAAATGAAATTATAGTAAGGTTTATATTGTGGTTTAGTTATTAAAGATTTATAATACAAAAACAGTATAACGTTGAAATGTTCACAAACCATCACATCATATTCTATTTTTTTTTGTTTTCAAAAACTCCCAACTTTCTTCCACGATACCAAATTAACATTCACAAGCTCCATTAAAATTTATTAAAATTGAATATTAATATATATATATATATATGTGTGTGTCAGAGAGAGAGAGGAGTGGCTCCATTTCCCGTTAGCCTTCTCGTTTGTAGGCACAAACCCACTAGACGGACGAACAACCACAACGCTACTCGTTTTCCGCTGCTCATTTATGGGCTACCACATCAAACGGACTAGCACCCACACATACCTTGTATTGTGGGTGTTCTAAAGCAGAATAATAATGCGTGAAAATTTCACTAAAATTTTAAACATTTAGAGAAGAGGAGTTGAAACGTTTTAGTGTTAAAATGGGTATTTATTTATAGATTTAAATTATATTTTTTAATTACAATATTATCGTTGAATGTTAATGCAACCAATGTTCATACCTTTGGGAGAATCCGGGTTGCCACCCCGGTCGGGGTTAGCCACCCGTCCAACGAGGCCGAGCCCACCACGATGAACCTCCGTTTACCCTAAGATATGTATCCATTGAACATGTGAGCCATATACTAAACATCTAATTTATAATTTTGAAATAATAATGCTAATTATTAAGGAAAAGTTAGATTAAACCATGTTTTTATTTAATAATGAACATTGAATAATTAATCGGCCACTCGTATTATACTAGTTTAATGGGGTACGTGTATCATATTTTTCTAAGATCAGTTCCTTGAATAATTTAGAAAAAAATACTACTTATATAACAATTATAGATCTTGTTCTTTTACGATGATTTAAATATGAATTGATTAACCTAAGGTTTCCAAACAAATCTAAATAATTATTAGATTAATTAAACTTATGAAAGCTACTAAAGTCGTCATATAATTAATGAAGGGAACACTTTGTCTGTGTATAGGTGTACAAGGTCGTGTTAATAATCGTATTAAAAATGTTATTAGTTACATAGCTCATATTAGGTTAACCATCTTATTAGCGCCTTATAATCCTTTATACTAGAAAGTAGGTCCATATATATATATATATATATATAAAAGTCTTTTTAAAAATTTTAAGCAACAAATACACGTTATATATTCTACGTCTACTCTACTTCTAAAATTATTACACTGCTCTGTGAAATTTAAACCCACAACCACCTGGTTAAAGTATATATGTACATGTTTTCACTGCAAGTTGATGCATTCGGGGCACCAATTATAATAATTAAGTGGTGGGACCGTGACTTCTTATAGTTAAGGTTTAATCATAGCTTTCTTCTTTTTCGACAATAATTGGCTAGCACATGTCAAACTAATCCTTTTATTCACTACCAGAAAGAAGTCATTTTCTCACAAAAATTTCCTACAATTTTTTATGACAAGTAGTTCCAACAAAAAAAATATGCTCCAACTTTGCTACAATATTATCAAATAAACATTATGTTAAGTCAAAATAGTTTTTGTAGGAAGTTTACAACCACATGGTTTTGCAGCAATGTTATTAGAAAAGTTGTTGAAAAACGGTTTTTTCAAGCATGTGTTTTTCAAACGTAACTTTTTGTTAGAAAACTGTTAGAAACTGGATTTTTCAACAAATTTCCTACAAATTCAGTTGTAGAAAAACATCTTTTTTTCTAGTAGTGATTTAAAAAAAAAAACCCTTATATTTCATAAGAAAATCCAACAAATTTTGATCATACATTCTGCTATCACCATTTTGATGGGGTGGTCAAGAGTTTACGCTTTGGAATGTAGACAACACCATTGTAAGTGGATTCGAACTTGAATATTGGACATGACATGTTTTATGACCCTTTGAGAAAGTTTCCGCTGTCATTGTGACATATATCTTTCCAAGAAAAATAAATCATATAATTCTTCACTAATGTTTTTATTGATCACAACGGTCGACGGTATAGGATGGATAACAACCCAGTTAGAATGATGATTTTAATTATATAATATCATAGTAACGTTTCAGACTATAGTTATTGAGCTATAGTATGCATAGGGAATGAGTAATTAAAAATCCTGTGGAAAGACACTAGTGGGTTCAAACTCCAATTATCCATACATTTATCTTAGATAAATACAAAAAACCATGTACGTATATTATTCAATTCTTCCTGACGTACGATCTAGCTTGGTTGATGATAATTTTTCAAAATGACCCAAAAATCGAGGGGTTCCCTTCTAAAATGTCAAAGATGAGATATATATGTGTCCAATATTATTGTCCTTATTATCAAATGTTCTAACTCTATCTAGCCTCTAGATATGCATGGTGGCGAATTCTTCTAGCTATTTAGTCCAATCAGGATCATCGTCAAGAATTATTAAAAGTCTTTCGATCAAAGACAGGTAAAAATTGGGCTTTAAGTAAAATAATTTTTTTTTATCAAATTTAAATAATTAAAGTTTAAATTGATTTATTGACACATGATTTACGCAAATTTATTTTCTATAAAAATGAACGTAGAGTTGGGTAATTGGGATTAAACACTAAATACATACACGCATATATAATAACTTTTTAATAACACAAGCCTACTAGGTGATTGAGTCAGGGTCTGCACCCCCCCCCCCTTTTCTCTGAACCATCCCACGTTTGTCAACTATTTCGACGACAAATTAATAGGGGCTATAGCGACAAAAAATGTCGCCAAAATAGGTCGAGTTTGTTGTAGTGAATTCACAACCAATAATATATGTTAACAAGGTCACGAAAAAAAAAAGATGCATAACTAAGGTTTATAGCATGGGTAACTAGGTTCTTGGAAATTCTTGAAGATCACTAACTTAAGCTCTAACTCAAAACCCTATATACATATATTGTTTAAAAGGCAAACTGCAAACTATATGATTTGATCTAATATGAAAAAAGAAAAAACATAATGATCATAAGAAGCAAACTGGCTCTCAAGGGTTACTAAATATAGAAAGTGAATCAGTTCCTCATCATTCTAACAGCAAGTTCTTGAAGCTCACTCAATTGATCACTTGGAAAAGGTCTCTTCTTGCAAACTTGTTGGAAAGAGATGTCATGATAATGATCATCATCATCTCTATTTAGTTTCTCTTGAACCCCTATTCCTTCATTGTTGTGATCGATGGACTCAAGCGAGCTTTGAGGCGATATGTTTCCGTTTATAAGATCGGTAAAAGGTGGATATGTTTGGTACACTTCAGATTCTGGCCATTGAGTCTCTATGTTTCTTGAATTGTAGAATCCTTGTGCCATTTGAGCTTTCATTTGCATTAGCTGTGTTTGTAAGCATGCAACCTATGATCATGCAATTTTGTCATATTATTACAATTAGTAAAGAACCTTGAACTTAACTAATAGATTGAATATGTTGGTCTTGTAGATTTAAAGATGTTGTAACTTGTAAGTAATTCTAGACATTTTTTTATAATGTTTTTGTACAAATAGGCTCGCTACGACGCTACACTTATGAGCGAACTCAAAGGAAATCTGTATTTTTTTTATTAAGTTCACTTCGATAGCAAGCAAACTCGGATAAAGACCAAAATTAGAGTCAATTACATCGTTTGACTAGCAAACTCAAGCCAACGGTAACTCTCGTTACTCTTCATAAAATCTTTGCATTGAAAAGATGTGAGGACAGAGTAATTCGCTCGTCTGACTAGCAAACTCAAGTCAAGTTCGCTTGCCACACAAGCGAACTCAAAAAAACGTGTTGTCAGATTTTTTTTGAGTTCGTTCATAGGTGTGTAGCGAACTTCCTATTTGTATAACAATTTTGAAAAAAAAATGACTTAAAATACTTAGCACATCTCTACACTTATAGATACATAAGATCACAACCATTCACCACTATAGTCCCTTGATTACACCATTAACTTTTGTAATAATTACAAAATTTTCACCATACATATATTAATTTATGTATAGCTTCTGATCATCTAGTGAATTATAATGGTGATTATAAACTTATAATATTTACATGTATAATATATGATATATACCTGTTGTTGCAAGGCAAAGATATGTGCAACACAACCATAAACAGGATCTTTGATCCTAGCTTGAGCCTCATACGCAATAGTAACAACGGCCTCACACCAGTCAGCCGCAGGCACATGAAGCAATAGTTTCGACACATTGCTTGCACCAAACACTTTATGAATGGCAGCAAACCGAGCCGGTCCTTGTTCCGAGCAGAAATAGGGTGCAAAGATGCAATCCGCAGCACATTTTCTCCTAAGAAACTTGCATGCACCACAAGGAGAGCCTGAGCCTGAGCTTGAGCCTGAGCCTGAGCCCGCGGTAGTTGCCATGGTGAAGTGAAAGTGTTAAGAGTGGTTTAAGGGGTTGAGATTGATCAAGAACAAGGCACACGGGGAGACTAGGAAATGGTGAATAATGAGAGAGTGTTGAGGGGTTTTAAGGGGCAAGAGGGGACAAAGGAGGTGTGTTTGTAGGGTTGTAAAGTGACACTTGCTTGTGGCGTATGCAGTTTTCTGTTCTTTAATGGGCTTAGACCATAACTACTATTGACTTCCTAAATATAGATTTTGTCATAGGATTTTTTTTATGATATATAACTTTGTAATATATTAAACCTTAGGAAGTTAAGAAATCACAAACTAACTTCTTATATTCACGGCTAAACAAATAAGTATCACTGACGTTACTTTTGTTGAAGGCATGTCGATATATCGGTGAAAATCATCACCGAGGTGTTATTGCCAATGCATCACCGATGGATGTCTTTGAGAGATTACTGACGGACACATTAGCGATATATTACTAATTCAAGTCTGGTGACTGGCATCTCTTCTCTCCGCAAAGTAATAGGATTATCGAAGGTTCACCGACGAATTACTTAAAACAACGATGGCATGTCCTTCGGTAAATCCGCTAGTCAACGTATTTCAATGTAAAAATGAAGCATAATTTAATACAAATTACAAAAGTTAATACAAAATATGAAAGTTTAATACAAATTATAGAAAGTTGTTCAAACTTTAACATCTTCCCGTTTTAAAACCCTCCACTTTGAGTTTTCTTGATGATGGGTACAAATGGTTCACGACCAAGTTGTATGTAAATTTTATTTATAACCCGGTCCCAAAACAAGGTATGTTCGAATCTCTATTTATCTTGCTTGACATAAAGCTAGAACTTACTTAACAACCCTGAATTTTTAGTTTGGATTTCAGGTAAGTATAGGTCTTTCTGGAGGACGTTTGAGCTAGGTGGTGTTGGAGCGGACTACCTACTCAAGATTTGGCATCTACCCATGTTTTTGTCATAGACAACTTATGTATAAATAAGGATCTCTAGTCCAATGTTTCAACATATTTTGTATTGACAATTATTTTCATTGTCATTTATTCAAAAATTGAAGTTTAAGAACTGCGTTGTGTACACCCAACATCTATGACACCTCGGGTTCGGGGTGTGACATTGCCTCAATCCATTTTTGTATGTCATTTTAACTGATTGAAATCGTATAAAGTTGAAGGGTTAAAGTGGTATTTATAGTGGTAAGTGATTTAGTTAAACAATTCATATTTAAAAAATAAGTTTGGTCATTTAACCATCATGATACTTCTCACATCACCTTGTTCGACGCCTCACACATGCATAATCTCACCATTTGCAACGTAGTAGCCTATGGTGGGGCGTTCCCATCTTGGTGGCACGACTCAACTACATCAGCCATTCCACCTTGCGAGAGAGTAAACCCAAGGATTTATGACGACTGTGTACGTTGTAGAACATTAGAAGGAGTGATTATGTTTCTAAAATCTTTTTACTTAATTAAGAAACTAATTTGGTTTGTTAAATTCTTTTTACAACTTAGTATGTAAGATATGCAATAATTAAGTAAAGAGTTTTAAGGGATATAGATGTAACACCCCGTAACCGCAGCGGAAACGTACACGGGATGCAACAGACACATCTGATATCAACAGCATTGCTTATAAAGAAAATACCACTACATTAATTTATAACCTATTACATTGTTGCGAGTTTCATTACTGTCTAGGTGTTACACACATATTTTACCGATAAGACATTAATAAATTCATTACAAAACAAGGAGCAGCAAGCTTCCAACAGGTAGCACAGATAGTTAAGCACACATCAATCAATCCAACTTGGGCATACCTAGAAAACATGTAAAGAAAACGGGTCAACTACGAATAGTTGGTGAGTTTCACTAATTTGAATAAACACTGACAAATCATTTTAATAATCATTTATTAACAATATAATCATGCTGGGAACTATGTTACCCCAGAACATTTCCAATAACTTTCTGGGAACTATGTTACCCCAGAACAATAACAACCCCTGGGAACTATGTTACCCCAGAATAATAATAACCCCTGGGAACTATGTTACCCCAGAATAATAACAACCCCTGGGAACTATGTTACCCCAGAACAATAATAACCCCTGGGAACTATGTTACCCCAGAATAATAACAACCCCTGGGAACTATGTTACCCCAGAACAATAATAACCCCTGGGAACTATGTTACCCCAGAACAATATAACCCCTGGGAACTATGTTACCCCAGAACAATAACACATTATAAACATTTTATATATTCTATGCATCAGCCCATATATATATAAATGTACAAGTATTTCCATACGATCGGTATGTACTTAAATACTTTAAATAAGACATGTTTTCCGCCCCGGGAAAATATAATTAAAACAATTCATTAAAAGGGGCTCGTGAAAACTCACCTTGTCGTGAGTTGGTGAGTAATATAAGGAACAGCTACGTGCCTGGATCTGTAATATAATATCTAGTCGTTACTATATAATTCCCATAACTTAAATACATATCAATCGGTACATCTGGGAACATTGTTAACCCAGTACTGTACTCGATTCGGGGACAATGTTAACCCCGTGACACTTCTAAGGACTCAGATTGACATTGCTTAGAGCTTGACAGTCAATTTAGTTAAGGTGATGAAATTATAGCTCGGTTTGACACCCCGTTTGGCCGTGGGGCCCGTTTCCGGTATTTCGGTGCCGGAAACGGTACAATCGGGTAAAATTACCCAAATCATCCGGATTATTTTCGGATGATTTATTTTTACTTAATTTACTTAGATTTATGAAATAGTCTATTTTTAGAGTTTTTCGTGTACCAGTCAGCTCGCTTATGCGAACTTTGCCGGTTTACACGTTTTAAGCTTTAACTAATTGTTTTTATGTTCATTTTAGCACAAATAATTACCCGTTTAGTCTCGGGTCTTGAAATTTTGCTCAAAACTTATTTTGACAGAAAGAACATTTTATAAAATTTTCCAGATTTATTTTCCTATATTTGCATTTATTTACTTATTTTTAAATCTCATTAAAACACTAAAAATATAAAAAATACCAAAATACTTTAGGAAAATCCCAAATTTTTCTGGGATGTTCCTTGTCATTCTCATAACTCTCTGGAATTTTTCCAGATTTATTTTCGTAAATTTACATATATTTATCTATTTTCAAATCTTATTAAAACACTAAATATATCAAAAATACCAAAACACTTTAGAAAAATCCCAAGTTTTTCTGGGATGATCTTTATCATCCTCATAACTTTCTGGAATTTTCCCAGATTTATTTTCCTACATTTACATTTATTTATCTATTTTTAAATCTTGTTAAAACACTAAATATATCAAAAATACCAAAACACTTTAGAAAAATCCCAAGTTTTTCTGGGATGATCTTTATCATCCTCATAACTTTCTGGAATTTTCCCAGATTTATTTTCCTACATTTACATTTATTTATCTATTTTTAAATCTTGTTAAAACACTAAATATATCAAAAATACCAAAACACTTTAGAAAAATCCCAAGTTTTTCTGGGATGATCTTTATCATCCTCATAACTTTCTGGAATTTTCCCAGAATTTAAAACTTATTTTTCAAGCCATTTTCACCCAAAACCGAGCTAGAAAGCCCTAGAACTCGTATCACCGAAAAGCCTACTTAGACTTTTCCAACTGAGCTCAAATTTTGTGGGTGACTTTTATATGTTATAAAAAGCTTATCTTAAATTTTTCGGAATTTTTCATCATGTTTTGCTATTTTTCACTATTTTTGGCCAAAACCGAGCATTAAATTCACCAAATATTCATCTTTTATCCAAAAATTACCAAAAATTCACAGATCTCATATTTTCATGTGTAGATCATCTCTGTGAAATTTCGTGACCCGACTCTAAGCACACGAAAATCTGTCCAAATTTCTCATACACACGAAAACCGAACTCTTTTGTGTTTTCTAGCTTTAGATCACAAGGATCTCGGTTTCTAGCCTTTGCTAGCCGCTAGATACAACACTTACAAGCACAACAACACCACACCAAGCAAACTATACCAACAATCAAGCCATCTCTTTCAAAATGTCGGTTTTTATGTAAAAACAAAGATTCTAACCGTAAAAATCTATTCTAAACACTTTTAACTAATTACTTGGATCAAGATCCTTTGTATAACTTGTATACATCCTTTGATCACACAAGAACCGGTTCCATCTCGGGTTTTCACCCATATGTCACTTGGAACCCTTTTGTTCTTACAAAAATAACTCAAACTAAGTAAATAATATCAAAGATTATGCAATATAACATGCTTATACCTTCCAATATCTTGGTTAATATGATGAAATTGGATGCAACTTGAAAGATATGAGAGGGATTTGAGAGAAAATGGGAGAGTTGTTCTTGAGTGAATGGATTGTAATGAAAAAAAAAGAAAAATGGTGTGATATTATCAACTTGGCCGATCGGCCAAGTGAGAGGTTGGGGTGGGCCCCCACACTTCAATATTAACCACACACTCGGATTCCCGTAATCCGGATAATGTTTTGGATAATCTGGTTCAGTTCGTTTCTCGTTTAAACTCGTATGTCGGCTTAAAACGAGCATAAAATGGTCGTTTTTCGGGTTGACATAAAGTTTATATAAAACTGATTTAAAAACCTTAAAAACTTAACCCATGACATTAAGACATCATATTATTAATAATTACGCATCTTTTTCGGCTTGATTGATCGTCTCTTGCTTGGTTTGGTGATAAAGGTTTCGTTTAGCGTACCGACGTACCATTAAATCGAAAACCTTTTTCTGTGCTATAATTTTCTTATCCCGAAGCATTAATACCTCGTAAATACCACTAAACATTATATACTTCGTCTATAATGTAATTCCCGATTCGTTCGGGTTTCAATAACCAATCAATGATTAATTGTAATTCTAATACGATTCACTATATAATTGAGTATGATTCATACTGTGAACCATATATATTCGTATCAATGTGCTATAACTCATATAATCAATATTAGATAACACGTAAATAGTATATTCCGGCTAGGGTATACCTGGAGTTGCCGGAATCGTTACATTCTCCCCCCGTTATAAAAATTTCGTCCTCGAAATTTTATGCGTCAACTACTTCCTTTTGAGGAAATAGGTGGGGGTATTTCTTCCGAAATTCATCCTTTCGTTCCCAAGTAAATTCTGGGCCTCGTTGCGAATTCCATCTAACTTTGACCAACGAGATCTTATTGTGTCTAAGTTGCTTGATCTTACCGTCTACTATTTCGATGGGCTCCTCTACGAAGTTGAGCCTATCACTTATTTGCACACCCTCTAAGGGTAACACCGATGTCTCATCCGACAGACATCTTTTCAAATTCGACACATGAAACACGTTATGAACTGCACTTAGTTCCTCAGGCAGTTCTAGTCGGTAAGCTACCGGACCGATCCTTGCAGTAATAATGAATGGTCCAATATATCTAGGGGCCAACTTCCCCGCCTTTCCAAACCTGACCACTCCTTTCCAGGGTGATACTTTCAAATATACTTTTTCACCCTTCTCAAATGACAACGGTTTTCGACGGGTATCGGCATAACTCTTCTGCCGGTCCCGCGCGGCTTTTAGGTTGTTCTTAATTTCAAGAATCTTGCTGGTCGTCTCCTGGACCAGATCCGATCTAATGACCTGCGGGTCACCCACTTCAGACCAGCAAAGTGGTGATCGGCACTTCCGCCCATACAATGCTTCATAGGGTGCTGCCTTTATACTGCTATGGTAACTGTTATTATAGGAAAATTCAACGAGTGGGAGATGTTGATCCCAATTTCCCTTAAAGTCCAGTACGCAGGCACGAAGCAAATCCTCCAAAGTTTGAATGGTCCTCTCAGACTGACCATCGGTCTGAGGGTGGTAAGCTGTGCTTAGGTCAATACGTGTTCCCAATGCTTCTTGGACAGCTTGCCAAAGTTTGGAGGTGAAATGGCTATCCCTATCGGAGATGATCGAGATGGGGATGCCATGACGAGACACTATTTCATTTATATAAATTTGCGCAAGTCTCTCAGTGTTAAAAGTATTCCTAATTGGAATAAAATGTGCCGATTTGGTTAATCGATCCACGATTACCCAAATCGCATCATGACCTCGGGGTGTCTTGGGGAGGTGTGTCACAAAATCCATTGTGATCTGCTCCCACTTCCATTCGGGAATTTCCGGCTGTTGTAGCATTCCCGAGGGTTTCTGGTGTTCCGCCTTAACTCTCGCACACGTCGTACACTTGCCGACGTATGTGGCTATATCCTTTTTCATACCTGGCCACCAGTAAGATTCTTTCACATCTTTGTACATTTTATCTGATCCCGGATGTATGGAATATTTCGATTTATGTGCTTCATCCATGATCAAATCACGAAGGTCATGGAGGGTCGGGATCCAAATCCGATTTTTGAAATAAAGAATTTCGTCCACACGCTGTTCGAAATTCTTCTCATTCCCGTAAAGTCCTTCTTTATCCAATTGGCCCTCTTTCAACGCCTCGCGTTGAGCGACTCGAATCAAATCTGAAAGGTTCGACTGGACTATCATCCCCAACGCTCGCACACGTAGTGGCTTGACTCGATCCTTTCTGCTCAAGGCATCGGCTACGACGTTAGCCTTGCCGGGGTGATATCGTATGTCACAGTCATAGTCACTCAGCAACTCGACCCATCTTCGTTGCCTCATATTCAGTTCTTTCTGATCGAATATGTGTTGCAAACTTTTATGATCAGTGAATATGGTGCACTTTGTACCGTAGAGATAGTGTCTCCAGATTTTAAGTGCAAAGATGACTGCTCCCAGTTCCAAGTCATGAGTAGTGTAGTTTTTCTCGTGAACTTTCAACTGTCGAGACGCATAGGCTATGACCTTTTTATTTTGCATTAATACGCATCCTAACCCTTTACGGGATGCGTCACAATATACAACAAATCCATCGTCTCCGTCGGGGAGACTTAAGATTGGCGCTTGGCACAATCTTTGTTTTAGCGTTTGAAACGCCGTTTCCTGCTCTTCACCCCATTCATATTTCCGATCCTTTTGAGTCAGGAGGGTTAAAGGTTGGGCGATGCTGGAAAAGTTCTCTATAAATCGACGATAGTATCCAGCTAAGCCTAAGAATTGGCGGATTTCTTTCGGAGATTTAGGCGCTTGCCAATTCTTAATAGCTTCAACCTTACTCGGATCAACGTGTATTCCTTGGTGGTTTATAACATGACCGAGGAATTGCACCTCTTGTAACCAGAAGTTACACTTGGAGAATTTTGCATATAACTTCTCCTGATCCAGGAGCTCTAAAACTAACTTTAAGTGTTGCTCGTGCTCCTCTTTACTCTTCGAGTATATCAAAATA
The DNA here is from genome assembly GCF_021521415.1 of Bidens hawaiensis. NCBI lineage: Eukaryota > Viridiplantae > Streptophyta > Magnoliopsida > Asterales > Asteraceae > Bidens > Bidens hawaiensis. Next base: position 106,138 of record NW_027496698.1, read on the forward strand.
TCGTCAATAAATACAATGACGAACTTGTCGAGATAGGGTTTACAGACTCGGTTCATGAGATCCATGAACACCGCTGGCGCATTTGTTAGCCCAAAAGGCATAACTAGAAATTCATAGTGGCCGTAGCGAGTCCGAAACGCGGTTTTTGGGATATCCTCCTCCTGAATTTTAACTTGGTGGTATCCCGATCTAAGATCAATCTTTGAGAAATAGCTCGCACCTTGTAGTTGGTCGAACAAATCATCGATTCGGGGAAGAGGATACCTATTTTTGATGGTTAACTTGTTCAATTCCCTGTAGTCAATGCACATTCGAAGGCTTCCGTCCTTCTTTTTCACAAATAGCACAGGTGCACCCCACGGGGAATAGCTGGGACGTATAAATCCCTTATCCAACAATTCCTGCAACTGGTTGGATAATTCTTGCATCTCGGACGGTGCAAGTCTGTAAGGGGCCTTAGCAACAGGGCCGGCTTGAGGTAATAAGTCGATTCTGAATTCGACTTGTCGGGTTGGCGGTAATCCAGGAAGTTCCTCTGGAAAGACTTGTGGAAATTCGCGCACCACGGGAATATCGTCCACCCGTTTTTCCTCAGAATCAGCGGCCGTCAGGCTCGCTAGATACGCCACACATCCCTGACGTATATATTTCAACACCTTGAGGTGGGATATAAATGGTATCATGGTGCCGGATTTTTCTCCCTGCACTAATACCTCCTCGTCATCCGACACCCGGATCTTGACGGTTTTCTTTTCACAGTTTATTTCTACCCTATTACGAGCCAACCAATCCATTCCCACTATCACGTCAAAACTACCCAATTCTACCGGTAACAAGTCAATCCGGAAGGATTGTTCGCTCAGAATAAAAGGGCAATTCCGAACAATCCGATTAACTATCATGGTTTTACCGTTAGCGACCTCTACGGTGTAGGGTTCTATGGTTTCACCAATAGGAAGGTTTGCTATCGAAAGGAACCTAACGGAGACAAAACTTCTATCGGCGCCTGTATCAAATAATACAGAAGCGTAATGATCAGAGACGAGGAAGGTACCTGTCACTACGCTGGGGTCCTGGCGCGCCTCGTTCGCTCCCATCACAAATGCTCGGCCTCGCGCCGGATTGGAAGTCGATGGCTGACCCGCGAGTTGTCTCCCGTTTCCTCCCTGATTCAGTTTCGGGCAGTTCCTTTTGAAGTGATCCGTGCTGCCGCATTCGTAGCAAGCACGGCTAGTGGTCACCATCTGGTTTCCTTGCGGGTTCTGCTGTCGGGCTGGTTGAGTTCTAAATGGTTGCGCCCGAATAGGTTGTGGTTGACGGTTCAGGTTGTTCAGATTTGTCTTACAATTTGGTGCGTAGTGTCCAACCCTGCCACACCGGTGGCACACCACCTCCTTGCACACGCCACTATGGTGGTAACCACATTTCCCGCATTTAGGAAACGTTCCCCTCTGCGGTTCTTGCCTTCCGCCCGAACTAGTCATGGCATAGCTCTGGGCAGCGGGCCTAGCTCGTTTGTTTTGCTGCTTCTCTCGGATCCTATTGTCATACGTACCTCGCTTTCCCCCAGCCGACTCTCCCGTCGCCTTTATCGATCCGCTCCTTAAGAAATCATATGTGACAATACCAGCCTGTGTCACTGCACCCTCATACGTCTGGTGCCCTCCCGCGTTAACTATGCTCCTCACTACTGGAGTAAGTCCCCAAATATAACGTTCCACCCTTTTTGACTCTGGGGTGACCAACCACGGCACTAATCGTGACAGTTCATTAAACCGGTTGGTATATCCCAAGTGGTCCGCCCCATGCATCTCTAGGTTCCACAACTCATGTTCCAGTTTCTGCAATTCATTCTTTGGGCAGAAATGTTTCAAAACAAGATCCTTAAGCTCTGCCCAGGTCATGCGGTTTGTCGCCGCCTGACCTCGAGTCTGTACTATGGTGTTCCACCATGTCAAGGCATGGTCTGTGAACGTACAGGTGGCGTACTTAACGACACAATCCTCAGGACAGTTGCTGATATTTACCACTGATTCTATTTTCTCTAACCATTTCACTAACCCATTCGGTCCTTCCGACCCGTTAAATTCTAAAGGCTTGCATAACATAAAATCCTTGATTGAACAACCCCTGGATGGTCCAGTGCGGTTGGTCTCTACAGCAGGGATTGGGCCATTACTGTCGGTAGCGACCACCGTAGGCGGTGCGTCAGTACTCGGCATAGTGTTGTCATTCCTTGGAGGATTAGCGTTATGTTCCCCATCATTATTTATGGGCGTTTGATTGCTCGGAGGGGTTGGATTGGTCGAGTTATTAATACTGGCGGCGATGCGCGATACTATATCCGGTATCGCCGCCTCCAACTGTTGAGCAATCAAACGGCTCACATCTACTTCCGATACTTTCGTTGATCGTTTCGGTGCCATTCTACACAATCATCAAAGAAATACATATAATCAATACCATCTCAAAATATAAAACACAATACATATTTCATTCATTAGTAAACATTGATACATATTACACAACACCAATTTACATACTTTCAGTCAACATTACATAACTAGGTTTTAATACAAAGGGCCTATGTTGGTATCATCCTCGACATAACCCGCAATGGGTCAGTGCTTGAATGATACCCAAAAGTATCGATAATGATGTGCCCTACAAGAGACCCCCTATGGGCCAGTGGTTGTATCATACTAAACAAGATTCACTCCATGTTAGCATCACCACTAACTGCTCACATGGAGTATCAAAAAGCGGTTCAAGATTCTACTATCAACACATCTACACATGGTGGTAAACCAACCCCACCATCACCGCCACCAGCGCCACCAACACCGCCACCATAACCCGCATTCGGGTTTCCATCCGCTCGATCAACCAGTGGGAGTATGAGCACTCCCTCTTTAACTGGTTGATAGCATACTGGTGGTCCAGTATGTTGTCCCCTAGGTACGCCCGCCGCTGAACCCCCACGACCAGGGCAGCAGAGTGCTCGTTCACCTGCTCGGTGAGAACACGTAGCCACCCCGTCAAGTCCCGTTCCTGCCTTGGGAGACCCCACACAGGTAGGGTTGCAGGCTCGGGCTGAGGGCGGGAAGACTCGCCCACATGGTAAGTGGATCGGGGTGGGGTAACAGTGGGCGGAATATATGGGGCACTGATCCGCGCCGTGAGGCGAGGACCGCGCCTAAGGGGAATCGGGCCAGTCTGTGGTGCGGGCGGGGTAGGAGACCTGGTAACCCTAACAGGGGAGGGTATACTAGCACTCCTAGCTGGGGTGGTCTGCCTAGAGGCACTAAGACTAGCCTCTGAAGGCTCGGAGCTGGGTACTTCACTTGGGCTTCCAGAGGCCCCGGAACTGACCTCTTCCGGGTCCTCTTCCGTCGACACACTAGGGTTTCTTTCCATTATTACCTGCACACAAGTTAACAAACATATAGTCTTTTCCATAGTGTAATTCATAATTAAATAAATCATGCACTACTTATACAATTTAGCCACATAATAATATTATTATACATTTACACATATGTTGCCAGTTTTACCTATTTAAGTCCCCCGTGACTTCCCCTGAATTCACTCGTGCAGACAAGTCTGTTATTATGTTCCGGACCATAATAACCCACTTGTCCATCCAAGTTCATCCCGATCTCGTCACAATATATTATTAGTTGATATTCAGATCCTATAATACTTGAGCTACTGGTTATATTTTAGGTATCTTTTTCAGACATCCTAATTCTTTATAACCAATGGCTCTGATACCAAGTTCTGTAACACCCCGTAACCGCAGCGGAAACGTACACGGGATGCAACAGACACATCTGATATCAACAGCATTGCTTATAAAGAAAATACCACTACATTAATTTATAACCTATTACATTGTTGCGAGTTTCATTACTGTCTAGGTGTTACACACATATTTTACCGATAAGACATTAATAAATTCATTACAAAACAAGGAGCAGCAAGCTTCCAACAGGTAGCACAGATAGTTAAGCACACATCAATCAATCCAACTTGGGCATACCTAGAAAACATGTAAAGAAAACGGGTCAACTACGAATAGTTGGTGAGTTTCACTAATTTGAATAAACACTGACAAATCATTTTAATAATCATTTATTAACAATATAATCATGCTGGGAACTATGTTACCCCAGAACATTTCCAATAACTTTCTGGGAACTATGTTACCCCAGAACAATAACAACCCCTGGGAACTATGTTACCCCAGAATAATAATAACCCCTGGGAACTATGTTACCCCAGAATAATAACAACCCCTGGGAACTATGTTACCCCAGAACAATAATAACCCCTGGGAACTATGTTACCCCAGAATAATAACAACCCCTGGGAACTATGTTACCCCAGAACAATAATAACCCCTGGGAACTATGTTACCCCAGAACAATATAACCCCTGGGAACTATGTTACCCCAGAACAATAACACATTATAAACATTTTATATATTCTATGCATCAGCCCATATATATATAAATGTACAAGTATTTCCATACGATCGGTATGTACTTAAATACTTTAAATAAGACATGTTTTCCGCCCCGGGAAAATATAATTAAAACAATTCATTAAAAGGGGCTCGTGAAAACTCACCTTGTCGTGAGTTGGTGAGTAATATAAGGAACAGCTACGTGCCTGGATCTGTAATATAATATCTAGTCGTTACTATATAATTCCCATAACTTAAATACATATCAATCGGTACATCTGGGAACATTGTTAACCCAGTACTGTACTCGATTCGGGGACAATGTTAACCCCGTGACACTTCTAAGGACTCAGATTGACATTGCTTAGAGCTTGACAGTCAATTTAGTTAAGGTGATGAAATTATAGCTCGGTTTGACACCCCGTTTGGCCGTGGGGCCCGTTTCCGGTATTTCGGTGCCGGAAACGGTACAATCGGGTAAAATTACCCAAATCATCCGGATTATTTTCGGATGATTTATTTTTACTTAATTTACTTAGATTTATGAAATAGTCTATTTTTAGAGTTTTTCGTGTACCAGTCAGCTCGCTTATGCGAACTTTGCCGGTTTACACGTTTTAAGCTTTAACTAATTGTTTTTATGTTCATTTTAGCACAAATAATTACCCGTTTAGTCTCGGGTCTTGAAATTTTGCTCAAAACTTATTTTGACAGAAAGAACATTTTATAAAATTTTCCAGATTTATTTTCCTATATTTGCATTTATTTACTTATTTTTAAATCTCATTAAAACACTAAAAATATAAAAAATACCAAAATACTTTAGGAAAATCCCAAATTTTTCTGGGATGTTCCTTGTCATTCTCATAACTCTCTGGAATTTTTCCAGATTTATTTTCGTAAATTTACATATATTTATCTATTTTCAAATCTTATTAAAACACTAAATATATCAAAAATACCAAAACACTTTAGAAAAATCCCAAGTTTTTCTGGGATGATCTTTATCATCCTCATAACTTTCTGGAATTTTCCCAGATTTATTTTCCTACATTTACATTTATTTATCTATTTTTAAATCTTGTTAAAACACTAAATATATCAAAAATACCAAAACACTTTAGAAAAATCCCAAGTTTTTCTGGGATGATCTTTATCATCCTCATAACTTTCTGGAATTTTCCCAGATTTATTTTCCTACATTTACATTTATTTATCTATTTTTAAATCTTGTTAAAACACTAAATATATCAAAAATACCAAAACACTTTAGAAAAATCCCAAGTTTTTCTGGGATGATCTTTATCATCCTCATAACTTTCTGGAATTTTCCCAGAATTTAAAACTTATTTTTCAAGCCATTTTCACCCAAAACCGAGCTAGAAAGCCCTAGAACTCGTATCACCGAAAAGCCTACTTAGACTTTTCCAACTGAGCTCAAATTTTGTGGGTGACTTTTATATGTTATAAAAAGCTTATCTTAAATTTTTCGGAATTTTTCATCATGTTTTGCTATTTTTCACTATTTTTGGCCAAAACCGAGCATTAAATTCACCAAATATTCATCTTTTATCCAAAAATTACCAAAAATTCACAGATCTCATATTTTCATGTGTAGATCATCTCTGTGAAATTTCGTGACCCGACTCTAAGCACACGAAAATCTGTCCAAATTTCTCATACACACGAAAACCGAACTCTTTTGTGTTTTCTAGCTTTAGATCACAAGGATCTCGGTTTCTAGCCTTTGCTAGCCGCTAGATACAACACTTACAAGCACAACAACACCACACCAAGCAAACTATACCAACAATCAAGCCATCTCTTTCAAAATGTCGGTTTTTATGTAAAAACAAAGATTCTAACCGTAAAAATCTATTCTAAACACTTTTAACTAATTACTTGGATCAAGATCCTTTGTATAACTTGTATACATCCTTTGATCACACAAGAACCGGTTCCATCTCGGGTTTTCACCCATATGTCACTTGGAACCCTTTTGTTCTTACAAAAATAACTCAAACTAAGTAAATAATATCAAAGATTATGCAATATAACATGCTTATACCTTCCAATATCTTGGTTAATATGATGAAATTGGATGCAACTTGAAAGATATGAGAGGGATTTGAGAGAAAATGGGAGAGTTGTTCTTGAGTGAATGGATTGTAATGAAAAAAAAAGAAAAATGGTGTGATATTATCAACTTGGCCGATCGGCCAAGTGAGAGGTTGGGGTGGGCCCCCACACTTCAATATTAACCACACACTCGGATTCCCGTAATCCGGATAATGTTTTGGATAATCTGGTTCAGTTCGTTTCTCGTTTAAACTCGTATGTCGGCTTAAAACGAGCATAAAATGGTCGTTTTTCGGGTTGACATAAAGTTTATATAAAACTGATTTAAAAACCTTAAAAACTTAACCCATGACATTAAGACATCATATTATTAATAATTACGCATCTTTTTCGGCTTGATTGATCGTCTCTTGCTTGGTTTGGTGATAAAGGTTTCGTTTAACGTACCGACGTACCATTAAATCGAAAACCTTTTTCTGTGCTATAATTTTCTTATCCCGAAGCATTAATACCTCGTAAATACCACTAAACATTATATACTTCGTCTATAATGTAATTCCCGATTCGTTCGGGTTTCAATAACCAATCAATGATTAATTGTAATTCTAATACGATTCACTATATAATTGAGTATGATTCATACTGTGAACCATATATATTCGTATCAATGTGCTATAACTCATATAATCAATATTAGATAACACGTAAATAGTATATTCCGGCTAGGGTATACCTGGAGTTGCCGGAATCGTTACAATAGATGACAAAAATAATTTCTAGAGGTTCAAGTGGATGTTAACTAATCCATTATCACTGCGTGAAAATTTAGATACGGTGACACAGAATAAGTGTCACTGTATCCATTTCGTCACACATATCCCTTTCAGTCCAAGTGACACTAAAACCGCCGCCACCATAGATACCATACGGTGACCTTGACGTTTTGTGACTGTAGGTCTTAAAAAGCGTGACTAAAAGGTTTCAATATTTTTGCTGGAATCAAGCTTTCGCCTATTAAGTGTGACTAAAGGTAGCAGCGGTCACATGAATCTATTTTCAATGTGACCGTTTCTACTGTATAGTCACAAACATTTATGTTTTAGCGACAACAATTTAATACAACAGAGACAAAATGTAGCAAGTTTAACATGATGTTCTTATAAGTGTGGTTGTTTCTTATATATAGTGACGTGAAAGCTTGTTATTGTCACAGTGAACTAAAATTACAGTGACAAAATGTTTTAAGTAGTCACTTTAAGTGTGACTATTGTCTATCTTTGGTGACACATATTGTATCTGTCCAAGTTTCAACTTTAAGTGTGGCTATTGTCTATCTTTTGTGACACATAACGTTTTTGCCCACTTTTAACTATAAATGTGACTAAAAACCAAATTCAATTAATATATTGTAATTCTAATTAAAAAATCATTAAATTAACATGGAACCCCTGGCTAATGGAAATCCAAATCATATCATATATTAATAATATTATATATCCATACATAAGATTGTTCATCACAGTAAACATTGAAGTACAATATATATTATCGATCTGTACGCCGTCTTTGTTGATCGATCATCCTTGTGTCAGGATCATCATGCAGATCTTCGTCCCTTAAACCAGGTTTTGCTTTTTTCTCTTCTTCTTTGGTGGTGGTGACTCTGGTGGTAGCTGGAGGAACAAAACATGGAAAAAGGTTAATATATATGAAACAGATTAAAACCAAAGTGGATCGAACTTACTGCATATATGATCAATGTAAATATAATTTACTGCATAATAATTCCCAGCCAAATGGAAACAAATAAACTGGATGTTCACTGCCCACATCATCAAATGAATTCACAGCCAAATGGATGCGGAATATATCAATACCGAAATAGAAAATAAATTAATTAAGCTCATTAAGTTACTTATTCAAATATATGGAAACCAAAGAACTGAGAGCAAAGAGGAAATCAAACCTGTAACTCGGGACATTTGATTAGTCTTTTTGGCCAGGCAACAAAGCCACCTAATGCATGTTCAACTGTTGTAGCTTCGTCTGTTGGAATTGGTAAAAATTTACAAGGTTTTTCAGCTGTATCAACAGAAACTTTCAGGTCATCTTTTTGAATTGGTATTCCATGAACTTTTATGACTTTTGTTTGATCCTGATGAATGTGGACTGTACCCATTGCCACAATATCCCTCATGCCCAGATGATACAGCTTACACTTGTACATATTCTAAAAAAATTAATGGCATATATATATATATATTAATTAGCATCATATATAAAGTCAAAGTCAATACTTTGGCCCGTTTGACTAACATTCAATTTCAATATAAAAATGGCAAGCAGTTGACCAGAAAAAAGTCAACACAACAGTGCAATATACGCTGAGTAGCAACTGGGTATTTGGGATGATTTGAATCCCAACAATTTGTTATGTTCCTAGCAGATAACATGTAGCATAGATACGAATTGACGGATACTCTCAAATTGTGTACCTGTTTACAAGTGTAACACGTACAAGAACCACATAGCCCGGTTGCATCCGAAGCCAAAACACCGTTCACGAATGCAGGCTGCCTCGTTAAGAGCTACCGAAACAGCTTGGCGTAACTGTATGTACATTAGCAACTTACAAACCCTTCATTAAAATTTGCACAACTACACTTATCCTACTGTAACTAACTTAAATGTAAAACTAACATAACAAAAGGTGGCAAAATAAATAAACAAAAAAATTACAGCAAACAGTGGCAAAATAAATAAACAAAAAAATTGCCCATAAATTAAATGGGCCTCGAACTTGAGTGGCAAGTAATATGAAATTACAAGAGAATCAAAAGAAACTTAACCGAATCCACAACCACCAGTTTAACACCAAATGGAAACGTAACTTCATACAAAAAACAAATATTAAATCCAAAAAGCATAAAAACAGATTATGTGGCGCCAAACAAACATAACAAATTATGTGGGATGGAGGCACGAGATGACGGAGGTGTGGTGATGTATGAAGGTGGTGTGAAGGTTACGCCGTTACGGTAACTGAGAAGAGAGTTGGTGTATGGAATATGGATAAGGGTTTGTACTTACTTGGTTGCTTATTGATTTCATCCTATGAAGGGTCTGTACTTACTTCCATTTGAAAGATAGTCTTCATAGTTACTTCATAGCTCTCTACATCCACAAAATTAAAAACTTGATAGGTCAATGACAAAGAGCAAAACAAGAGGAATGTATATCTTACAATTTCTCCAACTTTCAGTCTCAAACGTTTTTTTTATAAATACTTAGGTTAAATATAAAGACTACAATTTGCAACTTACCAGGTCAACTGGGAAATATGTATGCAGCTTCTTTTGGATTTTCTTCTCCCTTGCCCATGGCTCAAACTCGTTCCTGGTTAACTCTTCAAACATTTAAATTTAATTAACTGAAGACACTAAATCAGTAACAATATAGACACTTTGTAACTAGCTAAAGATAACTGTTTGTTAAAAATAAAACAAACACATAAAAGATAAGTTTGTAACCTGTTTGACCCCATATGAATCAGATCCAACACTCTGCAGTCTTTTGCCTCATTTCCATATATGAGAGCTGGTCAATAACTTTTAAGTTTCTGAACACGTTAAGTTTACAAGACTGTACGTGGTTATTACAGTTAAGATATTAAACTGAAAACTAAAATAACAACTTAAGTATCTACAAACTTAATTACACTATATAAAATTAAACACAATTAACATATATCTTAAATCATCATAAAACCCTAAATCTGAATACATGAAATAAAATAAATAAACTAGAAAGAACTGGCATACCACTGATGTCGAACCCACGGGTCAGCAGCATCAATGTCAAATCTGGTCAATTGCAACAAGTCTCGCCAGAAAGTGCATATGCACACATAAACAAACACAAAATTAACATGAATTATACCTAAAATCCCCAAAATTAACATATATTATACCTAAAATCCTCAAAATCAACATATAATATACCTAAAATCCCCAACATTAACATATATTATACCTAAAATCCCCAAATTAGTATGATTATACCTAAAATCTCCTAAATTAACATGTATTATACCTAAAATCTCCTAAATTACATGTATTATGCCTAAATCACAAAAACTAACAAGTATTACCTAAAATCCCGACTTACAAGAAATATGGTGACAGAAGCAATGGTGGTAAGCGGTGGTCGTCGGAATTAAGCGGCACCGGAGATGGTTGTGGTTTGGAGTGAAGAAAGTGGTGCTCGACGGTGGTGTTTGGCTGTGGTGGCGAGGTATAAGACAATGGTGGTGGGGGCTATGTTTACTGGTGGTGGCTATTTGGAGGTTGCAGTGGTTAATCGGAGGGTTGAATGGTGTGAGGATGAGATGGTAGAACTAGGGTTTGTAATGGTCAGGGAGTTTTGGTAGGCAAAAGGAAAATATCTGAGGTTTTTAGGAGGGACAGAGTGATCGACGGAGGGAAAAACCACCGCCCAAATTTTTAGAGGTCATTAGTCACACAAAAGAAGTTTAACCATGACCATAATAAACTACTATATGGTCACACCTAGTAACTCATGTAAGTGACCAAATCCAAAACCATTCAGTCACAAAAATAAAAAAACTACAATGACGGTTGGTAACAACTGGCCACACACATCCAGTGTGGATATGTTACCTATGTTTTTGGTCACATGAATAAAAAATCAATCAATACCATGGCAGTTGGTAATATTTGGTCACTCTTTTGTTCAGTGTGGCTAGCAACTGTCACGTTATTTTATTGAAGTGTGGCTAAAATGTGAGTTTATGGTCACGTTCTTTTTGAAAACATGACCAAAGGTATCGTAACGGGCTTTTATTGTCACACGAAATTGAAGTGTGTGTCTAAAAGATGTGTTTATGGTCACGTTCATTAAGAAAGTGTGACCAAAGGCCTCGTAACTGGGCTGTTTCGTCACACGAATGCTCAAATGTGTGGCTGAAACTAAGATTAGCCACAGATTTTTTCAAAAGTGTGACAAGACGGTTTTTGAAAAAATGTGACTATAGCCCAGATCTGACATAGTGTATACAACATTCCTGTGATTCTCCATTCGGGAGTTGCTCCACTAAAGTTTCTCCTAAATGGAAGAGATCCTCAATAAACCAAGTGCTTCACTAGTTCAAAGATAATGATCACCTTGTACAAAGGTTTTCTAATATAAGGTAGTGATCATATTCTCCGTTTCACCAACTTCAAGAGGTAGTTATCATCTTTCTCTCAAATCACATCCACTTCCACAAGTGGTGAACCCCTCACAAATAAGTCACTAGAACACACTAACAAAAAACTCATAAATACAACACAAGAAAAGATAAGTTTTCTAGCTATAAAACAACTCTTATATTTCAATCTCTTTAATCTTGATCTTCTCTTCTTAAAAAAATGTACAAAATATGAAGGAATCAAAAGACAAAATGGGTGAGGTTACAAGTTGAATAAGACATTTAGTTATAAGTCGAAAAACTACCCTAAAAATTCCACACTTTCTTGTCTCTTGTTTTTTTTTACATTGTGTGACGTTTTATCTTTAATGAATCCGAGTCAATTCCGAAAACCAAAACAACAAAGCTACACAATGAATTCCACACTTTCTTGGTTTTTTTGAATGTTATCTTTAATCGAGTCTTAATAAATTAGTTTTGAAAAATAATGTAATTTAGGAGTAGTGTAGTTCGTTCGAAAACCATCTTACAACCAATCACTCGTTAAATAATAAAATAATAATAATACACATTAAGATATCATAAAGCATATTAGTATTTAATAATTGAGTTAAATAATTAGTTTATTATTAGTTTAGTAATAATACTATTAAAGTCAACTTATATGAGCGATTAGCAAGGCAAAAAGTATAGGGTCCATGTGTAAATATATTAATTTGAAAGGGGTTTTAAAGAAATACTTTTCCGCCGAACGCCGCCGCACCTGGGAACTGCTGTCACTTGTCTTCTTGTCATTTGCTGACGTGTCCTTAGATTATCAGGTGATTATGACATTATTAATTAATAATTAATACTAACTTACAAATTTGACTCATTTTTAGATTTGGTTTGGTATTTCCCTATATTAAGGATCACTTCATCAACAACACATGTATTATGGTCAAGTCATTTGTTTTGACTTTGAAAACTTTTATTAACTTTCACAAAACAAAAGAATTTGTATATGTACTATTTTTGAGTTCACAGTTTATATGTTTTTACTAAAGAAATCCAAAATGGATTGTCGATGGAGCTTGTTACACTTTTGTCTTCTGTTTTGTTGTAAAAGAGTTATATGATTACAAGTTATTGTAACAACAAATTTATGTTTTCTGACTTATAAAAATTACAGATATAGTCCAGTGCTGTAAAAATCGCTAGTCGCTAGTCGGACGGTGAGGTGGAGACTAGCAACAATCAGGATTAATCAGATCGGACTTTAATGTATAATTTTCAGTTTATATATACATGCACACATTTTTATATGTAATTTTCAGTTTTATATATACTCACGCACATTTTGGTCGGGAATTGACTAGAATCTCGCTAGAAGCCGCTTGATCTTTGCTGGAATCTCGTCGAAAACCGCTGATTTTGGCCGAAATCTCGCCGGAAACCGCCAATTTTGGCCAGATGCTCATCAGAAAAAGCCGATTGAGTCAGATTAATCATGATTTTGGCCAGATTTGATCATTGACCGATTAATTGGCCGACTAGCCCAAAATTAATCAGTGAAGTAGGGACTGACGATTAATCGGAAATTAATTGATGCATAATCAGGATTTTTGCAACACCTGATACAGACACGTATTTTTAAGTTATTATACTTGTTAATTGATTTTAATTAAATCTAACAGATATACGAAAAATATACATATAGAGATTAATCAAGAATTTTTTATTGTTTTATGATGTTTGTTTAATAAATGGTGTTCCTAGAAACAAATACAAATGAACACGAGTTAATATTAACGGCTAGATGTATATTATAAACGTAAGCATGTCAGTGAAATATGAATTTAGAAGGCCTAAAGGATTACTAATTACACTTACTTAACTATTTATCTATGTGGAAACAAGCGTTTGCTCATGTTCATTCATCTTAACCGATAAAGTTCTCTTCACGTTCATTCATTTAATCCAAAATTACCAATATATATGACCTTGGTTCATCGTACGGTTTGCATATGATAAACGAAATCATAAATTTAGTTCGGTTTTGATCTGAAGTATTCATACAAAATTATACTTAGTTGGTTGTTGACTTGCTATATTTTCCGCCGTTTAAAACCTTCAAGTCAACAACCAACCAATCAATTAAATTAATATTTGGTTTCAGGTCCAATGAGCAAACAAATTTAGTTTGATTTCGGTTTATTGTATACGTATAGAATGGAAGTTTTTATATAACTATTGTAACTAAGTTTATATAGTTATAGATGTTATTGTTAATACTTGAACAAATAAGTATGTGTTTTAGTGTTTATAAGATTCTTAAATATGATTTTAGCTAAAAAGGGAAAACCACTTGGGCTAGCTCAAGTGGCTAGTCAAATGATGGGTAAGAGCTTGATGTCGGTTGGCCTCTCAAGTTCGAATCTTGATGGCGACATGAGTTTTCTATTAGAGTGTCCCTTTCCAGAGAGCTTGCTCTTGTGGGCGGACAACTCCTGTCAAGCGGCAGGGGGCTCGAAATTTTCTCGTGGAACGCCTAGCCAAACTCAGATGCCAAGCGTGGGCCCGGTTAAGACATCACAGTCTTGGCCCTAGTGGGGCGGTTGTGGCTCTCTCCGAGAGCTGTGGCTGATTATTCAACCACTATGAAAGTCACCAACTCAAGTAAGAGGGAAAAAAATTTGCTTTTGTAAAGCTTGACGTTAAACAGCAATATGAAATAAAATATATATATCCATGTCACCGTCCAGCAAGCTTTTATCACGTTCTTATATGTTATTATTTTCACCGCTATTAACTTTCTATATTTTAGTAAAAAAAATTATGTTACATATTTAAGATATGGATTTGTCATAGTTTAGTTTATCCCCCACTTATTGTCTAGTGGTAGGAAGACATGGTTTTTTCGGTGGAGATCCAGTTCGATCCTCACCTGTGTCCTTTTGGGTGAATATGACAATGAATGATTTGAGCTAGGTCTTATACAAGGTTGTTAGTTCGGATTTGAAGCCCACCGGATTTCATAGTAGTAGCCGGAGAGTTCTGCTGATTGCTGTTGTGGCAGCACAACGACTGTCAAGTAGTAGCTGGCGGTATAATTTCTCGGGGGAATGCCGGAGACAAACTCTGAAGCGGGGCATCGGGGCTCTTCAAATGTTGAGAGTGTAGTAGCTTAAATACAAGAGAGTCGCCGTTCTATACTTCTATAAAAAAATTGTCATAGTTTGGTTCAAAGACATAGTCTTCTAAAATAAGAAAGTCGCGAGAAAGGCATCAGACGAGATGGACTTTGATTGAACTCAAACTATAGGTGCATAAACCGGGTATTTTAGGAACCGGTTCCAGGTATGGTCAACAAAAGTTAATACCGGGTCCGGGTAGGAACCGTTTCCAGGTATTTGACCGGGTTTTGACCGGTTTCACTGGGTTTTTCTCGAGGGTAGGGTCGGGTCGGATTTTGACCAGGTTTATCCGGTTCTAGTTCCACCGCTTCCAGGTCGGTTCTGGTTCTAGATACGGCTTCGGGAAGAAATCCTATACTTGGTCCTACCCTCGGGTCGGGTACGAGTAGGAACCGGTTCCGGGTCGGGTCCGGAACCGGGTATTTCGTGCACCTCTAACTCAAACTAGTGGGCATTATAACCATCTCGTAAAACTCTACGATGTTGGATTTTAAGTTTTCGTTTTTGATTTCTAACTTGTAGATTTTAGAATTTTGTTTAGATCATTATGTCTTTTTATTTATTAATGTGTTTTTCTTTTTGGGCTATTTTCGTCATTGTCTTTTTTTTTACATCGTGTTATATCAATCAGCATTGTGTTATATTTACACAACGTTGTGTTATTCTTTACGATCTATCATGTCTTGAGGTCTTGACCCTTCAAAGATTTAGGAGACGATAACTTAACCACTGACTAGTTATACTATGTTATTTTAATATAATTCGCAACCAACTTTATTTTTTAAAATGCACCAAAACTTCAATAAAACAAAATTTCGTTAAAAAATTAGTTTAAATGATTTCTTTCCAAATAAGAAAACATATACCAAGATTTACACCCAACAATACATATACCATGATGTCATGTTAAAATCCCCATGATTTTCCAACCTATACTGTTGACTATCATGCAGAAAGACCAACATAATTATTTTAAGAAAACATGGATTCATTTACACCGAAACCGCGCGGATTTTGTCTAGTATTCGTCACCTTGAAACCGCCATTCAAAACCGACACTCATCCATACCGCGATAACAATACTTTAAACAATACTAAAACTCACGAAACAAACTCGACAAACATAGATGGGTCGATATAATATATGTTTTTATGTTAAATGGCCCGTTTCAACCCCAGCCCGTTTCCCAGCCCAGCCCGCAAAACTGGCCCGTTTTCTTAAAATTTAAACATAGAAATATGCCCCTTACGAGTCACCGGTTTTCAAAAGTATTTGCAGCTACAATACTAAAAAGTTTTGCTTTTAGATCTCCAAACAAACCCCAAAAAGAGATCATTAAGCAATTAAATTCCAAAAAAAAAAAAAACATTAACCATATTTGTACACACTTCTTATGTATTTTACCTCTTGTGATGAAACCTCACCTTCAACAAGAACTGCAGCTTCACCTGTTAACAAAAATATTATTATAATTTTTAAATAAATATTATTACATATGGGCTGACAAATGTGACCCATTGGGTTGAATGGGTTGTATTAAAATGTATATAATAGGTCAAAATGGGTTGACATTTCTTAGAAGGTTTTTTTTTAATGGAACGAGAAAAAGGAGGAAACTTTTTAGTATTTTTACCTTTTTAGTTTTTGATTTATAAGCAGCCTCTCTATCCTTATAGGGTAGAGGTAAGGCTGTCTACATCTTACCCTCCTCAGACCCTACCATAGCTTTGCTATTGGTGGGATATACTGAGTACGATGATGATGATGATGATGATGATTTCGAGTTATGATTTTTTAATTATTTTTTTGAGTTTTTTAATGAGGGGTTTTTGAAATGGGTCAAAATGGCTTGAGATTTCAAAAACCCTCATTAAAAAATTCAAAAAAACTAATCAAAAAATTATAACTTAATATATAAATCAAAAACTAAAAAAGTAAAAGTACTAAAAAGTTCTCCGTTTTCTCGCTCCATAAAAAAAACCCTAAAGAAATGTCAACCCGTTTTGACCCGTTTCAATCATTTTCTTTTTTAGTTTGACCCACTCTGACCCATTATATACATTTTAATACAACCCTCATTAAAAAATTCAAAAAAACTAATTAAAAAATTATAACTTGAAATATAAATCAAAAACTGAAAAAGTAAAAGTACTAAAAAGTTCTCCGTTTTCTCGCTCCATAAAAAAAAACTAAAGAAATGTCAACCCGTTTTGACCCGTTTCAATCATTTTCTTTTTTAGTTTGACCCACTCTGACCCATTATATACATTTTAATACAACCCATGGGTCACATTTGCCACCCCTAGATATGGCAGAAAATATATTGGTATGTTTTATATTTAAGAACTTACTTGATCGGTGTTGTAGACGATGTATTCATTATACATCAACTCAGTCGTCTTAACATTCGAGGGCACGGGTTGCACGATGACATCATCTTTCCAGTTAAGGTGTTCGGAGGCGTTAGGTATGTTCTTGCCAAGGCCTTTAGTCGAGTGCTTTCCTTTTGGAGGTTTGTCGATATACTAAATAATAATAATAATAAAGAAAGAAAATGTCATGACCGTGAAAAAATATTGCATGTAAGAATAACAGTTTTTATAGAAGAAAGACTGTAAAAATTACCTTGGCTTTCTTTAGTTCGTACATATCCCCTAACGCGACTTCGCTTAGTAACATTAAACCCACCGGGTTTTTCTTGTCGGTAAAGCAATATTGACCACTTTTACTCACTAAGTCAGCGAAATAAATTCCTTTGCCAAACTACACATCAAAAACAATTATTGTTACTATTATTATTATTATTATTATAACCATCCGTTTAAAAGTTTATGTGTCAACACGTTTTTATTTCTCCCATAATTTCCTTCGACATGTGGCGTCCTGGTGGCTTCTACACTTTTAGATATATAAATCTACTGTATATATACGGTGAGGATCCTAAGAGAATCTTTTGAAATTGAAAACTTTAAGAACCATTTAAGGCACAAAAAAACCTCTTAAAAAAATTTATAAAACGAAAAAAAAACGAAAATTTTAAAAAAGTAAAAAAAACCAAAATTTTTTATTTTTCATTCCGGTTTTATAAAAATAAAAAAATAAAAAAAATAAAACTTAATTATACACATATGTATATTTGTATTTAATCTCGATTTACATAATGTACACATGTACATTATCATTTATCTTAATTGTACATATATGTATAAAGAATACCATGTATAAAATTAAAAAAAATAAGTATTATACATATGTGTATAATTTTGCTAAACCGATCTTTTTATTTTAAATTGTTTTTTTATGAAACCGGGATGAAAAAAATTTGGTTTTTTTACTTTTTTTATTTTCGCGTATTTTTTTGTTTCATAATTTTTTTTTTATTTTTTTAAAAAAGAGTTTTTTTTGTGGTCTAAAGTGGTTTTCAAAGTTCTCATTTAAAAAATGGTTCTCACATAATCCTAATGTGTGTGTGTGCACGCGCGTGCGCGCGCGTGTGTGTATTGAGAGAGAGAGAGAGAGAGCCATATATCCTGTTGCAGGAGCTTCAGGAGGGGCTATTCGCAGTCCTTGGCTTAAGATACCAACAAAGTTTGTCAACCGAGAACCTATCAGAAAATGTGTTACACAGAGGTGAAATTTAAAAAATTGTAGCTAAAAAGAATACGCGTCAAACGGTTTAAAACTGTCCTAAATATGTTTTTTAAGTATTCACAACCTCGTAAATTACTTTATTCAGAAAGACCGGATCATCATTCCAACATATCATCTATAATCATGCTTAATAAGTTATTTCCCATTCATTAACATTATCAAATCACCCCTTCTTCATTCCAAAATAACATGGCACGTTTTTCCCACTAGTTCTTCGCCAATGCAAACGCACGGGCGTCAAGGAGCAAATGCGAGAAGCATTGCTACCAACAGAGTTTGGATGTATATTGCTAAGGCACTAAATCACCTTTGACTCGCTTTTTACACCCGGTCTCTTTTCAATGTCGTGGAACCCTTCCAGCAAAGTGATTCTACTCACTTGGGTTGTAATCACTGGTGGCAAATGTGACTCATGAGTTGTATTAAAATGTATATAATGGGTCAGAATGGGTCAAACTAAAAAAAGAAAATGATTGAAACGGGTCAAAACGGGTTGACATTTCTCGATTTTTTAATTTTTATTTATTTATTTATTTTTATGGAACGAGAAAAACGGAGAAAACTTTTTAGTGCAAGGAAGAAGGCTTAGAATCATGTTCTTTATACATGCTGTTACTCAGGTTCATTTTTTAATCATTTAACTAATTACATGATAATCCTACTTTTTTTTACTTTAGTAATAAATAAAGTTTGTTACTTTGTTTATTGAGCAATTAGTGTTGCTTGTAATGATTGTTTAATATTGGTTTTTTAATATGTTTTTGGCTCTAAATTTCTTGTATTTTAAGGTAATACATAAAATAATGAGAAATAAAAAATAAAAAATTTTTAATTCATATTATTTATTTTTTATATTTATTGCAGATTATGTCGGTGATTCTTGTAACAGCAGGAGCAGTACTTTCTGTAAAGAATTTCAGCAATACTTTTAATAATATGCATAGGAGATTAGGAGTAGCCCTTTATGGGCTTGTATTGTTGCAGGCGCTTAGCGGGCTTTTACGACCATCCAGGTAATACGTGTTTACGCGTATAAATATTTCTTGAAATGCCGAAAAAGGTGGGTCAAATTGCTTGAGTTGGGTAACGGGCCAAATGAGTTGGGTTGGGTAACGGGCCAAATGGGCTGGGTTGGGTAACGGGCCAAATGGGCTGGGTTGGGTAACGGGCCAAATGGGCTAGGTTGGGTAATGGGCCAACAGGTTGAGTTAGGTAATGGGTCAAATGTGCTGAGTACCGGGCCAAACGCGTTTTGGTCAAAATGTGTACTTTTTAGTATGGGTCAAACTGGGCTTGGTCAGGCTGCCATAACGGATCAAAAAAGGTTATAATAACCAAAATAGAGCATCAACAAAAATATATTACTATCAAAAACAAAACGGGCTGGCGTTGTGCATTTGAACACACATTAAATGGTTTTCGACCCTTCTGACCCGTTTGACATGCTAAAGATAAAACATAACTTAAAATGACCCATACGTAAGTAAACGGGCCAAAACTAACGCCTCTACTTGTTACAGAGGCGTTAAGACTCGAAGCACATGGTTTTTCACACACTGGCTGCTAGGAACAACGGTTTCTCTACTCGGGATCATCAACGTGTACACCGGGTTACACGCATACCAAAAGAGATCATCAAAAAATATTACACCTTGGGTTATTTTTTTCACAGCGGAAATCGTGTGCATTGGATTTCTATATCTATTTCAAGATAAGTGGGAGTATATACAAAAGCAAGGTATGATTCGCGGTAGTGATCCACCTACAACTACAATACAACCGACGGATACTCGAAATGTTTTAGCCAAACAAAATAAAGACTCGTGTTAATTAAAATCTTCGGTTAGTGATTTAATAGAAAATACAATGTGCTTAGTATTCATGTGGAATCATTCATATATGGCATGTTACAAAACTGTTTTATATAATGTTTTTTTTTCTTAATTTTTAATTTGAAGGCCTTAACTAAGTGTGGGCCTAAAGCCCTATCTTTATTTCTCTGGCCCACGGGCCGGCCCTGCTTTTTCATTTAAATATTTGTTACAAAAGATCTGATTAAAAATTAACAAAAGTTGAAGAAATCTAGTAGGGTCTTACAGGCTAACAAGTTATCATATTCACGAGAAACCGACTTTTATAAAGTTATATGTTCATGATGCAACGCGGGCAGCATAGGCAGTCGGATATATGCGGTTTAAAAAACTGAAAACATATGCAATGATCAGGCTAAGCCCACAACAGCTAGCATAAGCCATTAAGTATGCAGTGGCAGAAAAGTAGAATGAAGTGAAACCATCATGTTGCCTCATGCAGTTTAGAGATTATTAATTTTAAGCCAAGTACTCAACATCTCAAGTATCCATGGTTTAATAATTTATGATGACCCAACATCTTAATACCAAAAAAAATGCCAAAATGTGTTTTTTTGACTACCAAAATCCAATATAATTAACCTTACAATATCATATCTATGTTGTTGAAAAGAATACGATACTGTTTGTATAGGGGTGGCAAATGTGACACATGGGTTGAATGTGTTGTATTAAAATGTATATAATGGGTCAAACTAAAAAAAGAATTTGATTGAAACGGGTCAAAACGGGTTGACATTTCTCGAGTTTTTTTATATGAAACGAGAAAAAAGGAGGAAACTTTTTCGTATTTTACTTTTTTAGTTTTTGATTTATATTTCAAGTTATAATTTTTTAATTATTTTTTTTTGAATTTTTTAATGAGGGGTTTTTGAAATCTCAACCCATTTTGACCCATTTCAAAAACCCATTAAAAAAACAATTAAAAAATCATAACTCGAAATATAAATCAAAAACTAAAAAAGTAAAAATACTAAAAAGTTTCCTCAATATTCTTGTTCAATTAAAAAAAACACCCTTCCAAGAAATGTCAACACGTTTTGACCCGTTTCAGTCATATTCTTTTTTTAGTTTGACCCATTCTGACCCATTATATACATTTTAATGCAACTCATTCAACCCAATGGGTTACATTTGCCACCCCTACGTTTGTTTAAAAGAAAATTAAAACTGTATAAGATACATATGATACCGCCTATACTGGGATAACTTTTCACTCGGTTTGTTTTCTTGTTTCAAAGTCAATTTTAAACGCCCACTGATATCGCATTCACTTTGGCTCCATTTTGGACGCGTATTAGCTAGTTGTGAAGCTCTCATCAATGGAAACACAAACTAATAAACCATTAATTGTATTTTTCATGAATGCATATAATTGTTATCGACAAAGTTAGTGAAAAGTATGGTCTACTATGTTTCTAACAATAGTCAAATATAAGATTCTTTGAGGATTAAAGATTGCGGGTTTGGATTCAACTAGTTGATTTGACCAAAACACAGGGGCTCAAAGAGACAGTTACTCGTAGTTGAATAAAAAAGTGAACTGCGGTTTTCGTCCTTGTGGTTAGTCCAAATATGCGGTTTTAGTCCAATAGTTTCAAATTTGCGATTTTCATCTCTGTGTTTCATTTTACTTGCAATTAAACCCAACCTCACTAACCCCATTAAGTTTGGGCGTTAAACCCATTAGCGTGCCCTTCATGTAAGGGGCAATTTTGTCCTTTTTTGTTTCTCTAATACACCTAGGCCCCTCACGTGAGAGGGCTTGCAAATTAGGGCTGAGGTTTGTATGGGAAGAAAAGGAACACAACTGCCCCTCGCGCGAGGAGCACGCTGATGGGTTTAAACGACCAAACTTAACGGGATTAGCGGGGTCAGTTTAATTACGAGTGAAATGAAACCACATGAATGAAAATCACAAATTTGAAACTACTGGACTAAGCCACAGATTTAGACAAACCATAGGGACGTAAATCGCAGTTTACTCTTATTACTCTTAATAAAAAACGGCAATTAACCTAAAGGAAGGAGTTGAGCCAGGTGGTGTGCGGTATATGGGTACAAATTTGTAATCCTATCCTTTATATATATACACACAAAATAGATATAGTTAAAACGTAAAGAAAATACGCACAGATTTGTGATTCATCTTGACTACTGTTAGCTTCAAACACATAGATCAAGACGGTTATCTGTCTTCCCTTCTCAAAGACGTCTTACTTTTATCATTCAAAAGTCGGAAGTCTTTGAGGAAGAGAAGGCAAAAAACGATCTTAATGACTTCTTCAAGTACATGTTGGCCTTATCTTGTGTAACTCAAGATTGTTTTAATTCAACGAAAATCTAACCCTTATTTATATACGCGGAAATCAGACAGGTGGGACCTTAATCGATACAAGTCAGTACCAAAGATCCTTAAACTACCTAGTGGCTCCTAGATAACACATAAGGATAGAGTCAACTCCAATTGGATGAAGAATAAAAGCATCTAATTCAACAAAAGGCATCTAAAACCATATCATTTCATATAACTTTGTGATTTCGTGTTGCCTCTTTGATAATTGTTCATAACTTCCATATCTCAATATGAAGCATCTTACAAATGGAACCTAATCTTAAATCCAAACCCATAAATTCGATAACGTGTTTAATTTTTCAACGTCACGAATCAATGAATCATCCATGTGTTGTTTGCGCTATGTTTTATATCATTCCTGCCCCTAAAAGCCGGAGTCTTGTATGTTAAGTTGTTCTTTTGATTGCTACGGGCTTTCGACACGTGGATGCAAATTATGTTTAGCCTGATAACGTACGTTGCAGAAACAATCATGGATGAAGTTGCTAGTCTTGGGTAAATATTTAGCACACTTAAGATTGTTTTAGGAAATATTTTTCCAAGTGAATTGAGGTATGTGTAAGTTTTCAGAATTAAGCATTAAACATTTAGAAAACTATACTCATTACAAATTTATAATTATTTTATAGTAATGTGCAACTATGGTTAGTGTGCATGCTAATGTAGCATGAATCATGTATCTTTCCGGACCAGGGTGAAGGGAGCTCCTTACCCAATTGACTTTATTTACATAAATTTAGAAACTGACTGAACCGTCAAAATTTATGTTCAGTCAAATTTCTATCATAACTAATCTCTTTCACTAGTATCCTTTTGTTTTCCTTTTAGTCATGCCCAATACAAATCTCTCTTTAATATGTTATTTCTTATTACAATGTGGCAACTGTCAATAATAAATAGTTATTAATTTCTTGTCTTTAAATTTATTTAATTTTTAAAAAATTTAATCATATGTATACAAAAGTTACATATCTTATACAAAAATAATAATTTTTGTTGTATAAAAAGTTAAAACCTTTCATTTGTATGAATAAAGTTTAATATAAAATTTATCATTTATATAGAAGTGGGAACATATAGAAAAGTAATAGACTAAGTCATCATAATATAATTCAAATTGTGTTTTATAACTGTAAACTAACACATTCATAACATGATACATCTGTCACAAGTTAACTGTCAAATACATCCTTCAAAATTCCATGAAAATGTATGCCATCTAGTATCCAAGGGCAGAAAAACACAAAAAGTGAAACCGTCATGCGGCCTCCTGTAATTGAGGCGCCTGCATGAAAAGGTACTGCAGAAAACAACACAGGTTAAACCGACCACTCTTGAAACGATACGATTTTCGCATAAAATGAGCAAAATTTAATCTTCAAATTACCTCAAATGACTTGCCGGATCGTTCAAAATCCAGCATGCTTAGAGCAACTTCACAGCTCTGTGAAACAATCGGTTCGGGATCTATGGAAAATTCCTCAAGTAGAGATATACAGTGCTCATCTACAAAAATGATTTTTCAAGTATTACTACGTATATACAGTTTTGTTATCTGCATAATTTAAAACTAAGTTGTATGCAAATAAAGTATATACTGAACTCGTAGTGTAAAAAAAATGCTTACTGAGTTACAGTTAGATACAACTTGGTTTTCTACAAAAATTATGTACATGTAAACAAAAATAAACCAGACAGGTTTGTAAATTTAAATTTATATCAAGCATTAAATATTACAAGTTATTTTAAAAAACTAAAATATAGCATAAATGACAAATTAATAATAATAATAATAGCAACAACCTGCAATGGAACCCAAAGCCTCTGCAGCTTCATGTCTAACCATCGGATGCTCGTTTACATCTTTAAGCACTCTAGAAAGTGCATCAGAAGCTGATTTGTTTTGCAACTGCCCCAAAACATATGCAACCTTAAATACATAAAACAAAAAAAAAGTTAGATATGCAAGCACGAATACAAGGTTACAAAAGTAAACAAAAACAACAACAATGCTGCAGACCTCGTGTCGTAATAAAGCACTTTTTGCGGTTAATGATTCTATAATGGCAGCAACTGCTTCGTCACCCCCATGATTTCTGAGTCCAAATAGAGCTGCGTATCTCTCATACATGCCTTTTTCTTCATTTAAAATGATTTCCCTGTATTAAATTAAACCGATTTAACACTTGGTGAAAGATATTTAAGGTATTTGGAAACAAAAAGATGACGAACCTTAGTTCATTTACAGAAGAGCAAGAAGCAGGTGCAGCTGGATCAACTGACAAAAATGGTGATGCTTTTATTGTGGATGACTGATTATTTTTCAGCTCCTGGATTCTAGAAAGTGCCAACTCACATGTCTCCCGAACCTCTTGTGCTGGATCTGAATCCAAACTGTCCTTCAGAAGAAGAATATTACTCTCTAAACCAATGGCACCAAGTGCTTCTGCAGCCTGAACATGCGTATGCAATACAAGCAAAACATGAATTTTGAAACATGAAAGAACATGCAGAAAATATAGAAAAGAAGCCAACCTCGTGACGCACGATAGGATGCAAAGAAAGATCATTAAGAACAAGTTTCAAAGCAGGAATAGCATCAGCGTCTTGCATTTGACCTAAAGCAAAAGCAGCCTCATGTGCCAACAGATTTGAAGGATCTTTTGTTGCTGCAAGAATTAAAATTACACATCTCATAAAACCGAGTATACCATGAAAGAAACACACTACTACAGATGAACATACAATCACATTCAGACTCATAGCATCACATTTAACATCATCAATGTACAGTCCCAGGTCAACAAAACGGTAAATGACATACAAAATGAGCTGACTAACAAAAAAGAGGCAACTTGCTTCCATATCTAGGCTTTTGCAACAACAGTAGTGAAATTTCAACAGGAATGCAACATTGCAAGGCTTTGTGATGCTATCATGCTAAAACTAATTTGTTACAAAATTTGATTGCCTTCCGTTAAACATAGTAGGCAAAATCAGTTGTGTGAGATATTCAAGCAGTCATCTTCCTACAAGCAAAATATGCCCTAATTGCTGATAAAAAAAACTTCAAAAAATGAGTTGTGTAAGAGATATTCAAGTATTCATCAACTGGGGAGTTGCGAGTACTTTGCCTAGGCGTGAAGTACTCGGGGTGTACTCAAGCATGATAAGTTATAAAGAAAGTAATTTTCAGAAAATTATATATATGTCAAATATCATAACTTTAATAAATTTATAACAAAATACGTGAATATCAATATAAATCAAAAGGATACATGTTCAAATACTAAAGCATTTCAAAAATTGATATTCATTCTTCCAAACAGTGTTGTAGAACTTGCTAGGCGCTAGTCTGGTGGTGGGGTACCAACTAGCAATTAATCAGATTGGAACTCTCAAATTATACACACACACACACACATACACACAACAGTTTTGTACATAGTTTTTCAAAATAAGTACAATTTTCTTACTTCAAAGATTTTGACCAAAATTTCACCAATTTTAGGGGCCGATTAGGTGAATTCGAATCGGTAGCCCTCCGATTTCCAAACAATCAGCGCCTAATCGCGATTTTTACAACACTGCTTCCAAGGTATCGCCGCAAAAAAACAACGAAAATCAGTGACCGACTAGTTCTAAGTTTGACCGATTCCAAGTAATGTCGGCCAAACTAAACAAACTCGCCTCGGCATCCTATCGAGCACTCGGTCACCTAGACCGATTTTCACAACACTTAAAAACACATTAATACTACTTATTTCTACTTAATATAAGTCCAATTCAACAAATTATTAATTTAAATTAGCATAAAACTAATTCAGTTCATAAATCATAACCACTCACACTTCACAATCATCTACAAATCAACCATTTATCATATAAGTATATAACAACAACAGAACCACATAAACAATTACATAGAGATAGAAAACAACAAACCGTGAATGAGAGCATTGCGAGGCGCAGGACCTCGGAGATTACGGAGAGAGAATAATACTCTAAACCGCTCCGAAATCGGCTGCGATTGATCCAGTAACCGCTCGCATAGAAACTGCTCGGTCTCTGGAGTTACTTCGAACGAGTTTCCGTCAATCGCCATTGTTGATAACACGTTAAAAGGTATGATTTGATTCGGAAATGGAGGTTCAAGTGGTCCGATCGGA
Source organism: Bidens hawaiensis (assembly GCF_021521415.1). Classification (NCBI taxonomy): domain Eukaryota; kingdom Viridiplantae; phylum Streptophyta; class Magnoliopsida; order Asterales; family Asteraceae; genus Bidens; species Bidens hawaiensis. The sequence continues at coordinate 133,119 of NW_027496698.1, forward strand.
GTACCAAAACCCTAACGATGGATAATATCTGTTTAGCTTACAATTGCAGCTATTGAGTATTTGCATATTTGGTCCTTTTACTTTCGTAGAGACTTACCCGCTCGAAGGCACACTAGTAGTAAAATCAGACGCCCTCGGGATCGAACCGAAGATCACAAAAATTCCGACATTCCTTCATTAAGCCACTGATGCCCTCCCAAAGTTTTTCTATGGGAGCGAACCTGAGTCACCATTGAAGAACTCATGCTCGGTACAGCTACACGGTCTACACCACATTCAAAAGGACAACTTCAAAATTTTAAAGTCATGAATGTAAAAAAGTAAACGTTTTTTTAACTTCAAATTTTTACTACGTAATTTTCGGTTGGATTATGTTTATACGTGTATAAGTAGCTTAAACTAGAGATGAGATTGATGCTATGAAGTACTGAAAAATATACCAAAAGTGAGTGAAGCTATACTAATATTGTATCGATTTTGTCGGTTGGGTGTTGCTGAACATACCGAAATTCAAATGGAACCAGAACCCAAAACATGAAAAACGAATATTGGTATGTATTTGTTTGATACGGCTTTGGTACCTGACAGAAACTGTTCATCCTAAACTAAAACATTAAAACCGACATTTATAAATGGTTTTTTTATAAATAATATATTTATGTCAAAAAATATTAGTTAAATTCTATAAGTGACATGTTTTATATCGTATCCTCCTTTATAAGTTAAATGTCAATTAATATATTTATTATTCGATCCAAGATTTAAACACTCAAAATATAAAATAGAGTGTTAACCTAATCAAACCATATTTTTCAAAAACCAAATTAACCACCTATTTTATAATCAAACCAATCGATTACAAAAAAGGCAAAGTCAATGCACGAGTCAGCCACATCAGGGCCAAGCGTCGAGCTCACTTACGTCTTGTTCTTGAGCTTTTTAACCAAGGAAAGAAAAGAAAATGAGAGGGAATAATAAGAAATGGAAGAGAAGGGAATGAATTTTTTTTTAATTATGTGTGTTCTTGAGTTTGAAGGAAATTAGAGAAAAGTAAAGGATAACTATGTTAAAAAATAGTTATCCTTAGTAATCATCCCATTTTTGGGAGGATAACTTATTGGGAAAATACATTAATTAAATCTCTCCTAACTCCTCCTATGCCTTTCCTTTATATCATAAAAAAAACTCAAGAACACCCATTTTTTAACTATCATTAGTTTTCCTTTCCTTTCCCTCATTTAAAAAAACTCAAAAACTGGGCGTTAGTTCTTATGTATATATTCTTATATGCATTTATGCAAAGTAAAAGGAAGTTTTCACAATGCAAAACACTTCTTTTAAAACTGTAGGGTAATGACCAGCATATGATTACGAAGTCTAATGCCTTCGCCAGCCAAACAGCCAATGTTAGATACCATGGCACTAGATACTATATAACCAGACGTTAAACATTCCCTGACATCTCGGGAAAGAGCGCACCAAAGATTTTCATAAGCATGGTGCAAAATGGAGGTATCATCATGGTAAAGGATATCCAGCCAATGTGGAATTGACAACACACAATCAATAGTACTACATAGTATAAAACGTCAACATCGGTCGGCCATATTACCCACCAACTTCCCTAACGCACGTACAAGCGTTCTGATTAGTGGATTGCCCGACATGGCAGACGGCCATACATTCTTTCTCCTCCCCTCCGACTATAAATACCTTATTACCTCCAAACGGTAAATGATTCCAACCCGGAGAAAAAGAATACTCTCTAACCTCTCGCGAAGGGTAATATAATTACTTATATCCATATACACATACCGATTCTCACGCTGAATAGCGATTACGAGAAAACCCCTTCTCCTCATATAAAAAAGTACAAATAATATTTCAAACTATGATACAAATATTGCCTCTTAACATAACGTTGCTCGTAATAATAAAATATGCGTACTCCGGTTAGTTAAGTCATCGGAGCAAATCCGAAACCGATGGCAATACGAGTAGTAACCGTTGGACCAACAATCAAACAACACTACACACGATCATCCAAACCCTAAAGGTACATCAATCAAGATCCATTTTTTATTACACCCTTTATTCAATAACTCATATATTAATCATAAACAATTTGCTTTTTATCATTCCATGCATAATTTGTAATCATTCAATGAATCTTGTAGGCTTTCTTTGAAGATGGGATTGACTAAAACCGAAATCAATTTCAAAAGATTGCTGGCAGCTGCACCACACCAACAAAATAAACACAAACTTTTGCATGTATGTTTTCAAATTCATTGCTTATTTGAATCTATTAAAAAAAAGTTTGCTCAGAATTGTGCCCACCAACTGTTTGATAAAATGTTTCAGTAACCAAGGTTAAAGTTTTCGACTTTGAAACACAATTGCTAATTAGCTAATCCTGTTACCGCTAGGTAGGGTGTGCGTGGTGCGGTTCGGTGCGTTTTTTGGTTAAAACCGAACCGAAAACCAAAACTTCGGTTTTTGTAGTATTTGAAACCATTCGATTTCGGTTTTCCGGTTTTCGTTTTGGTTTTTGACATTTGATCTTGAAAAATTTAGGTGGAAAATAAAGTTGGCAAAAAATAATGAATTTAGGTATAAATATGGTTTGTTTATTGTAAAATAATAGACTATTGTACATTTTACCAAAAATATTTGAGTTACTTATTTATTAAATCTTAATTATTTAATATAAAATATATAAAAACAAAAATTTAGGAATTCGGTTTGGTTCGGTTTTTATTACATGCAAAACCAAAACCAAACCATTAGTTTGGTTTTTACAAAAACATAAAACCAAACCGTCGGTTTTTGTTTCGGTTTTTTTCGGTTTCTTGCACACCCCTACCGCTAGGGGTGTGCTAGGTTCCGTTCGGTTGTTAGCCTAAACTGAAACCAAAGTCACCAGTTAATCTATTTTTCATTAACTAGCCGGTTTTCGGTCAATTGGTTTGGTTTATTCGGTTAGTGTTCAGTTAATTTAGGTTACTAACCAAAACCAAATTTGGGCTAAAATTTTTGCTTAGAAATACATGAAACGGAGGTATAAATATAAATAATGGAGCAGGTATAAATACATGAAATGGAGGTATAAAAGATTAAAAGCTAGAAATATATGAAAATATGAATGGCTCGGTTCGGTTAAAGTCGATTGGCACATAAAGAAAACAGGTAACCGATTTTTGGTTATTTTGGTGTCGGTTAACAGTTTGGTTATTGCTCACCCTAGTTGACACCATTAATGGCATCAAACATTGTGATATATGGAGCTAATACATACGTTGATTTGCAGTATGTTGCTACCTTAAGAGAACAGCTGGAACAAATCGAGTTAGAGCGAACTCCAGATGGATTACCGAGGCTCGATTTCTTTACTTTTCCCCTCTTCCATGTGCATGCTTATTATATGTGCCAGTGCATTGCTATTATAATCTTCTTATTGTGTCCACAGAGTTTCAAAAGCTTTGGTGAATGATTACTCGCTGAAAATTGAAGCAATTGCAGCAATACTAGCTACCCCTGAGGTACGTTTGTTTATGATACATATATAGTATTTAAATAGAATTCACATGCTACAAAATCATATTTATCTATACATTTTTAGCAGCCGGAGGTTTTAGCATTCCGTGAGCTCAGAGTTTATACGTCTGCCAATGAAAATATTAATAATAAAAAAGAAGAAGAAAGTATAACTTCCCCTGGTTTAAGAAGAAGACTTGTGTAAGTATAACTATACTGATTTTAGGTTTTAAATTTGATCTTATCTTTGTTCGTATTCGTTTTACAGACCCTCGTCATCGTTTAGAGGCCAAGATTCTTCTGAATCATCTGATTCAACGTCTCCTGTTAAATTGGATGCTGCAGCACAAACACTTATAACAAAGCACAGGTACTCAAAAGGCCCAAAAGTAGGTGTTAGATTCGACCCATTGACATAAGAACAGGTCAATTAGTTTTATTTAATCTTTAATGGGTCAAACATGTTGAAACAGGAAACTTCAAGAAGATTTGACGGATGAAATGGTGATTTTGGCCCGACAACTGAAAGAAAACAGTTTAAAGATGAACAAATCAATACAAAACACCGAAAGAGTGAGTCTTTATATAAGTCATAGTCGAGTTTCAAATCTTTTGTTTATATAAATTTCCAAATTTTGGCATTAAAACTCATGTGCAATTCGAGTGCAGATTCTTGATTCAACTGAAAAAGCAGTTGAGCATAGTTTAGCAAGCACAGGGCGAGCCAATACGCAAGCTACGACTATGTATTCAGCTAGTTTCAAAACCTCATGCTTCACATGGCTTGTGATGTTTGTAATGTTATGCATCTTTGTCATGGTGGTTCTTCTAATTAAAGCCACTTGAAGCATGTACATATCTTGTTATATATATAACCAGTTTTGGATCTAAGCTCCTTGTAATAGTAGATAAGTTATTGAATGTCCTCATGTTTGAGTGATGTTTAATCTTGTTATAAAAATAATAAAATAGTCCTCTTCTGTCTAACATGTTTAATAAACGGATGATGTTTAATCTTACACGGAGTTTTTTTTTTCTAATTTGAATCCCAAGTGGCATCTATGTGGAGGTGAGAGGGAAGATAGTCTGTGGGTGGGGGGGGGGGGGGGGGGGTTGTTAAAATTCATGACGTGAGTGGAAGTAATGTGATGGAATGGAAGAGAGAATGCATTCGAGTAGGCATGTTCAAAACGGTTTGGGACTAGGAACCGGAACCGGTTCCTAACCGGTTCCTATATTCAAAACCCCCTTTTAAACCGGTTCCAGGCTCGAACCGGTTAGGGAACCGAACCGGTTCTCCCACCCTCGGACCCCTAACCTATCTAACCGGTTCTTACCGGTTCCTAACCCGGTTCCTGTACCGTAACCGGTTCCAACCGGTTACAGTGTAAAAATATTTTTTTTTTTTCGTTTTTCGTTTGCGATTTGGATTCTAAACTACGATTCGTATTTGTATAACATGAAAAATAAAAAAAACAATTAACATAAAAATAAACAATTAACTGATGAAGAAAAGACAACTACTGAAGATGTTTGCCACTGAAAACAACTACTGAAGGTTGCCACTGAAGACAACTACTGAAGGTTGCCACTGATGACAAGTTGACAACTACTGAAGGTTGCCACTGATGATAACTACTGAAGGTTGCCACTGATGACAACTACTGAAGATTGCCACTGATCACAACTACTGAAGACTGCCACTGATGAGGAATACTCATCAGTGGGAAAGCTGCCACTGATGAGGAATACTCATCAGTGGGAACAGTCATCAGTTGAATCAGTGGGAAAGCTGCCACTGATAACAACTACTGAAGGTTGCCACTGATGAGGAATACTCATCAGTGGGAACATTCATCAGTTGCGACTTCTTCCTCGGAATTACTTGTAGAAATGTCTTCTTGTTCGTCGTGCACTCGAACATCAAGTGGTGTTTCATCTTCGATAGTGGTTACGTGTTGAATACGATCGATTGAGTCCAAGTGATCCTTTAAGCAAATGCACATCTCCACCGACTCCGAATATAGTCCTGTTCTTCTCACCGATATTACCCTGCCACTAAGAGAAAAAGCGGATTCCGAAGCTACCGTAGAAGCTTGGACAGTTAGTAAATCACGGGCCATGGTGGCAAGAATCGGAAACTCGGTTTCCTTTACCTTCCACCAAGCCAAAACATCAAAAGTGTCATATTCCTCTTCGGATAAACCGGTAGAGTAATCATTTGCACTATACCTTCCTAGTTCGCCTGAAGGGGTGTTACCCCTTTGTTTTTTAGCCGTTACGTTGCGAACGGTGTTCATAAGGCTAATCATGGGATCTCGTACTCTAGCAGCACTTGAACTTGATGAAGCCCCCCCGGCATAGGCATGTGTATGTTTGACCCATATTTATTTAAATAAAAGTCATACATAAATTTAAAATTCAAGTTAAAATCATTTTTTGCCTCTGTTGAAAAGTTTGGGTCAACTTCATGCATATCTAAGGCTGAAAAAATTTCGTCTATCACACATTCAACCCCCGTAACATTTAACATTGGGTTTAAAGCGGCGGCGCAAGTAAAAACCGGTGGCAATTCAAGAAAGTATTTTTTTAATTTAAACTTCATTGGTAATATGATGTTTGAAAACATTGGACTTTTATTTTCAAATTCTTTAAGATTGTTAACGATTAAAAATAACTCCGAAAGAACCAAGGGACTTGTCGGATAATACTTTCCCGATAGTTTCGTAGTTGATGTTTTAAAAACTTAAAGAAAAGTCGATAAGTCATTGATAATTTCCCATTTCTCATTTGAAAAGGGGATTGCCAAATCATTCTCGGCAAGACTAGAATGAAACATTTGTAAAGTTTCTCTTTGTTTCAAGGCACTTTGAAACATTATGCAAGTGGAATTCCATCGATGAGGTACATCCCAATTAGCTCCCAAAGCTTTTCTTCCCGTATCTTTACAAAATTTTCTATATTCCATTTGTCTTTTTTTTACTTTTCTTAAAAACTTCATGTATCATTAGTCTAAAATCGTTTATAACCGATGTAACCTCATCCGAAGCAAGTCCGTCTTGCACGATTAAATTAATGATATGTGCAACACACCTTGAGTGAAAAAATACACCATTGCAAATCGGCGTATATTTTAATTTTAATTTATCAACCGCCGATGTATTATTCGACGCGTTATCAAATGCCATTGAAAATATTTTATTTTCTAGTTTATAAGTTTTTATAACATAATCTAAAATTTCAAACAAATTATCTCCCGTATGTGGATACTCAAAGAGTTCGAAAGCAATGGTGCGTTTCATCATTTCCCACGATGACGGGTCTACCCAATGAGCGGTGACACAAAGATAAGATTCGGGTAGATCATGTGGAGCCGACCAAACATCACTAGTTAAGTTTATTCCCGTATTTATATTTTCAAAATATGCAATTAGTACCTCTTTGGCCTTCTTCCACAATTTTAAACAATAACGTTTAAGAGTATGACGACTTACGTGAGTGTATTGTGGTTGAAGCGTATCTCGAATCATGGCGGTTAAGCGAGGGTTGTCGAAGTGGCTAAACGGCAAAACTTCTTGAATCACAAACTTCGCCATACGATCTTGAACTCGATCAATTTGGTATGTAAATATTCCGCCTTCACTATCCATTTGCGTTTGTTGCGAATCGACGTTCTTTTTCAACGCCTTGCAATACGGTTTTTCGATGTGTTTCTTCAAATTTGAGTTCGAAAGTGGGTTTAAATAAATTCCACAAAACTTGCACCGAGCCTTCAATGAATGGTCACTCAATTCAACCAAATCCCAATTGCACCAAATCTCTTGATTACGATTATGAGGTACAATACGAACGAAACTTGGTTCGGCGTTGGAACCTTGACCAACCGATGATTGTGAGGCAGCCATAACAACAAATATGAATATAGAAGAAGAGAAAACAAGAGATTAGAGAACTCAAAACGTTGTAATAGCGTTTTTTTTGTATTTTTTTGCGTTCGGGTTTGCGTTTTGAGTGTTGTGATGAACCCATGACACCAAATACCTATTTATACTAGTAGTAGGGTGCTTGGGGGAGCCAAAAAACGGCTATTTTTGACCCCAACGGTCAAAAAACGGCCAAAAAAACGATTTCCAACGGCTATATTCGATCCAACGGCTAGAACCGGTTAGGAACCGGTTCCGGATGGTTCGGTTCCAGAACCGGTTCCGGTTCGGTTCCGGTTCCTACCCGCCCCCACTCAGAAATGCAAGAACCGGTCACGGATCATCGGGTTGAATCAGATAGGGTCCGGTTCCTACAAAAAACGGGTAGGAACCGGTTCGGGTCCACCGGTTCGGTTCCAGGAGCCGGTTTCGTTGAACATCTCTACATTCGAGACGTGAACGAAAAAGATATGTGAGGGAATGGAAGAGAGAATACAGAGAAAGGGAGAGAATTACCGAGGTAATAGTGCCCATATGGGGCCAGAGATCGTATCTAGGTATGATTAATATTTTTATACGAATAAATATATAGTTCGATTCATCAAGTTTGACATGTAATTAATCCGATCTAAAATAATTAACAACCTTAGACTAAAGCAAAGTCATGTAAACCTTTATGGTAAAACATTTATTGTGCAAATCACTAACCCTAAATTAATATACATAAAAATCACCACAATATCCATTTTGACACACATGGTCAACGAAAGTATACTCGACCTTTTGAAATCACAAAAATAGCTATTTAACTTCCAATAATGTCAATCAATAACAAACATTTTGTCAAGTGTTAACACCCTGCTGTCAGCTTCTGCATTCCAGTAAACCAAAACCTCCCGCATAAAGAAAACAACTTTTTGGATATGTTGCACCAATGAGATCTAATTCATTGTACCAAAGTGATATAATCTATTGCGCCAAATAAATATATCGCGTCCTAATTTGTTTTTTTCGAACGACCAACAAAGCTCGACCACCCTGGTACATCCACGTCCACAAATACATACAATGCTAGTAACCCGGTCCGCTCCACTATGATAAAACCCTAACTCACGCATGACATTTTGTTACAAACAAGACTCGAACCCGTAAACTCTCATAGGCTATTTTTTCTATTAACTTATAACCATCAAAATGGATAAGTTGATTACCTTTTCTAAGCTTCCAATCACATGCCACGTAAGCATGAGACAGACACACAACTTATTACTTTCGACTTCAAAATCGGTTCCGTCTTGAAACCCTAAATTCAATTCAATTGAATCCGTCTGATTGATTGATTGATCTTCCATGGATCCACGTAAGCATTCATTTCTTTTCAATTCAATTCAATTCATTTGTTCAATTCCACTCTATTGTATTCTATTGTACTTAATTTAGGTTATTATTATTATTATTATTATTATTATGTTGATTGAATTGTTAGGGTTTGAGCCTGTTATTCTGAAGCCTTGTTCCTCTCATGATGGCCTGCTGCAAGATAGACTTCATATCCTCAAAACAACAGTTAACAACTTTCATTAATTTTATTATCTCATTATTATTAATTATTTATTTATTTTATATAAAATCCCCAAAATTATGGTTTCATTTGCAGGAGTTGACTGATGATATCAAAGAAGAAGTGGAAGGTGTAACCGTACGTTGGAACGAACGGTACGCGTTATCCTGCACGCACTTGTATTGCATTGCATTGTATGATTTTGTTTTGAGTTTTTCAATTATTGTTTTTTGGTAGGGGAATGATGATATGGATTCATCAGGAGGTCTTGTTTCTGGAACTCCCGATAAAATTAAGAGAGTAAGCGTATTGCATATGTTTTAAAGCTCGGCTCGAGAGTTGTTTTCTTAAGCTCGGGTCTGGCTTGTTTACTATCTGTTACTTATTAGTTAACTTTTATATGTTTTAAGTTATTCATATATATTTTGAGAAAAACCTTATGGTCCTAAGCTTGGCTCGAGGTAGCGTAGTACCTTAAATGAGCCAAGGCTTGACTTTTTCTGACTTATGAGAGCTCGAGTTCTTCTCGTGAGTTGTTTTTTCCAAGCTTGGGCTCAGCTCATTTATTATTTGTTAGTTAATTTATATATGTTTTAAATTATTTGTAAATATTTTGAGAAAAACCTTAAACGAGCCTAAGCTTGGCTCGAGCTAGTGTAGTACCTTAAACGAGCCAAACCTCGGCTCAAACTCGACATTGCAGTGTGTAAATAACAATTAGAAGTCTTAAAGAGGTAAAACTTGAAAATACACAAGGCTCGTTAAGGCTTAACGAACCTAAACGAGTTTTCCGACAAGGCTCGAGTTCGGGCATGATAACTAAACGAGCTTTATTTGATGCTTGGGCTTCATAACTAAACGAGCTTTATTTGATGCTCGGGCTTCATAATCAAACGAGCTTTATTTGATGCTCGGGCTTGATAACTAAACAAGCTTTATCTGATGCTCGGGCTTGATAACTAAACAAGCTTTATCTGATGCTCGGGCTTGATAACTAAACAAACTTTATTTGATGCTCGGGCTAGGCTCGAGCTTGGAAAAGATCGCCTTGTCTCGAGCTTTTTATCGATCCGAGCTCGAGTAACTCACAAGCGGCTCAGCTTGTTTGCACCCCTAGACTCTCACTATAGAACTTAGCACTAGTGCTGTCAAAATAACGGGTCAAACGGGTTTAGTGGGTTACTTGACCCACAAACACTTTTGTCATATCACAATTGCTGTGTTAAATATCATATCATATGAGGTTATATACGATTATACGTTTGAAATACACTTTAGGCAAATTTCGACTCATTTGACCTTAGTGTTCATTTTAGCCAAGCTCTATAGGTTTAACTATTTGACCTGTTATAACCCAACTCATAATGATCTGTTGGAAACTTGATCTTTTTAGTTTAAAACAAGGATGAAGCCAAAAATATGGACCACCAAAGAAGAAGAGGCGTTAGCCACGGCTTGGATCGACATTACAAAGGACTCGGAACCTGCTAACTCATTTTGGAAACGGGTTCTTGCACATTTCGAAGCACAATCGGGGAGTACTGAACGGAATGTCCATCAGCTTAATTCAAAATGGAAGGAGATGAACTTGAAGATCACCAGGTTCAACGATATCTACAACGACAAGGTGACGAACCGGCAAACGGGTCAATAAAAAGTCAGATATATTGAATGCGACGAATATAGATTATAAGAGGCTTCACGCACCCAAAGGCTTTTTTCACGAGACGACGTGGGACATTGTTAAAAATAGCCCGACATGGATTGCCGTTTCAAGCGTTCCCGTTACGCCTACCCAGGTTACTCACCAGCCAGTAAAAAGAACTAAGACATCGGATTCCAACACATTCACGAAATCTTCAGAAGCCGATTTCCCCATCAAGCTCGACGATGAGGATGAAGGCGTCCACGACGAAGAGCCAGAGCCAGAGCCAGAGCTAGAGCCGCCAACGCCTCAACAAAAAAGGAAGAAGTCAGTATCGTCATCTTCATCAACAGACCAACAAGAACTGCTTAAGATTGTAGCCGAGTTTATCAGTTTTAACAAAGAAGATATTGAGAACAGAAAACATGTCCGAGCTGAGAAGTTGCGCCTCATGAAAGAGAAACACGAAAGTAAGATGCTTCTATACCAAGCTGAGATGCGCATGTTGGAAGATCAACAAAAGGATAAAGGCATGGACTTTATCCTAAAGCCGCATGATCATTTGGATGGAGTGATGCTGAAAGCGGTGCTAGCACAAAAGCGTGAAATAGCGCAACGTTGGGGATGGGAATGAAATCGTGGTAAGTTACTAAATGTTTGTGTATTTTAACCTAGATTAAAGCCCGAAGACATTTACATATGTGGCTTCTTTTGTGGTAATTATCGTCGTGTGTTGTCGGATAAGGTAACTTATGTTATCATATGTACTTAAACCATCATTACTCTTTTAACCTTTTGTCACTTTAATCAGAGATGGTTTAGAATGTATGTTAGAACTTACAAATGAAAGTTTTAACCAGTTTATTAATGAATGGACTTATTAAAGCTTTCGTTTTATTTTTAACGGGTCAAACACGTGGTTTGGTTTTCTCTGGCCAGTCTTCGGTATAAATCGTTAGGGGTGTGCGTGGTGCGGTTTTCGGCTAAAATCAAACCGAAAACTAAAACTTCGGTTTTTGGAGTTTTTGAAACCGTTCGGTTTCGGTTTTGGTTTTGGTTTTGGTTTCGGTGTTTTCGGTTTTTGCCATTTGAGTTTGAAAATTTTAGGCTGAAAAAAAAAGTTGGCAAAAAATAATGAATTTAGGTCTAAATAATTTTGTTAATTGTAAAATAATAGACTATTATACATTTGTTAAAAATTATTGGAGTTACGTATTTATTAAATTCTTTTAAATTACTTAATATAAAATATAAAAAAAAAAAATTTGGAATTCGGTTCGGATTTTTCAGTTTTTTTACATGCAAAACCAAAATCGAACCGTTAGTGCGGTTTTTACAAAAAAACATAAAACCAAACCGTCGGTTTTTGTTTTGGTTCGGTTTGTTTGGTTTGGATTTTTTGGTTTTTTCGGTTTCGGATCGGTTTTTTTGGTTTCTTGCACACCCCTATAAATCGTAAACCAAATCAACATGCTTGGATTGAAAAGTTTAAACAAAACAAAACAAAACCTTTCTTTAAAGGCAACCATGAAACAAATGAATAACACAGACATGTTTTATTTCTAAAAAATTTAATTCTTTTTTTTAATGATTATAAAAACTTTCATTAATTAAATCATTTAACTCCAAAATATATTATTTCAAGATATTTAAACATAGATGAATTTAATACATACACAACACAAGATCCTTGGTGGCAGTTATAATGTCAATGCAAAGAACATGAGTAAACAATAAACACTTGGTTGCATCATTAATATACAATGTTCATCAATTTAGAAAACTATGTCTATATTTAAAAATAAATAAATAAAGAAGCTAATAACAACCTAAAGAGGTTGGATCCAAGAATTTTTGTTTCACGATATGTAGGATCGCACGTCGGTTTCGTATATCTGAATACACGTGAACAACTTTCTGAATTGTGAATGACCTTACTATCAAATCAAAATATTTCGTCGGTGTGAATCTTAATTGGATAAGATAGAGTTCTATAAGAACGAGAATGTATTTCTTGTGAACTACAAAGTTGTAATTCGTGTCTTCAAACGGACCAAAGACTTCCTTTGTACACCTCATAACCGAGTTGGCACTATTGCTAGTTATCATTTACAGTCAATATGTTGCTACCAATAAACAGTTTCCATCATTCATAGAAATCCCTAACGACTTTTCAAATATGAAGCAACTTTTCATAATACCGCCAGGGGCTCTGCCCTTGGACCTTTCCCGTGACACTACGTTCCACATGCTTGCATGTCATACGTCAACTTGACCATTACAACCAAATTTTGATTGTTTTCATGTCGGAATTGAAATCTCTACTTTTTAGTCATACTTAATACTAATCCTCACAACAAATCTAATTAATTAAGAGTTGGGAAACCTAAACCATTACAAAAGAAAAAAGACAACAAAAACAATAGATGTATTTGTTATATTCACCATGGTTTCTTGCATTTGTTAGATTCTAATTAGGGTTAAGTTTCAATACAAATCCATATATATACATTCTTTAACTAACTACTTTTCACCAGAAATACTGTTGGTGTTAATTAATCTTTTATTAATTAAAAATTAATTATTATTCACAAAGATTATTCAACTACATGATATACCTTGCAAGCTAGCTACATGACCATGTGATGATATATTGATATCTCATGTAAACCCTTAACTTTGATGTAAAAACAACAATGATTTCAACCTTAAAAACATCATAACTAACGCACCGTCGACAAATCTTGAGTTGTCGTCGCCAAAATTCTCTCTTAAAGACATTTTGAGAACATTAAAACAATGTTTTAATTGTCACATAAAAACATTAGATGAACTTCTTGGATCATGTCCAAGCCTAAGCTCCAAATCAAGCTCATCTTCATTACTTGGTTCTCGAGTTCTTCTTTTCGATTCTCTATGATATTCATTTTCTCCATGTGACCAACCGAATTGTAAGCTTAAATTCATCATCTTGTCTTCCCTTGATGGACTTTGATTATTTTCATAGTTTATCAGTTGAGAACTACTTGACATGCACGAAAAATACTCGGCATAACCAACGTTTCCCTCTTGATGATTATCATGAGTTTCGGAAACATAAGTTTGTGGATAGCTTGTGAAAACCGGATGGTAGAATCTAGAGTTTGCATAGAAACTATGATCTTGATCTTGATCATGTTTATTTGAGTTCATGTTATTATTACTCAAATAACTAGGCCTACTCTTGGCTCTATCTTTCCTGTGGATGTTCATGTGTCCACCCAACGCTTGTGCGGTGGTGAACCCACGCCTGCAAAACACGCATTCGTATGATCGAATTCCTGGCCCAACATCAACTTCTTCAAGGGAGTTAGTGAGTTGATCTTCACGGTTTATGCCCATGGTTATGGACTCCATATTTGATGTAAAAGAAAGCTTGTAATATATATGTATCTTATGATAAAGAAAGGAGTAGAATTGAAGGTGCTTTATAGAAATGGTATGTGAAGATTTTGGAGTAGCTAGCTAGGAGTAAACAAAATGAGACAAAGACTAGGTCTATTAACAAGGTTTATTCTTTTTCCAAGTTTTTGTAAAAGACTTGTGTGTTTGATTCATTTATTTGGTTGATTAATATATACACACACACACAAGAGAGAGAGAGAATTTTTTACGTATCAGACAGTTTTTTGTGAGAAAAGAAAAAAAATAAGCAAATTATTCAATTTTTTAGTTATAAATTTTTTTGAAATACAAAAAAGTGTTTTAATTCAATGTTTATTTATCTCTTCTAATATTCTAAAAAAATATACATAAACAAAGTTCGTTTATTATTAGAATCTACACATATTGGCTAGGTAAATTCATAAAACACACACACAGTCTCTCTCTCTCTCACACACACACATATTATATAAATAGATTTATTTAATGGTTTATAGAGACAAAACATAGATATGTAAAAAGTAAAAGTTTTTAAAAGTATGATCATTACTTGATAGAAAAAAATAGACAATTTAGATTACTTCCTTCTCTTTTCACAACAATTTAGCCTTATATATATATACATGCACACACAATATGAGATCGACTCCTTGTGTGCATGTGATACTATGATTATAATTCGACTTTAACGTGCTCATGGTGAATCGACAAATCATCCATGTTAATCTAGTTACAAACATGACACGTTCGCAGTTATACTTCAGTGTCTATGTTTCTATGAGAGAAAAACGTGAAACTAAAAAGATGATATTTATACACGATTAAAGTTACGTTTAAAAATCAAATCTCGATGTTACAAATTCAACATAACGTATTTGCAGGCTGTTATTTCTAAAATACGAGTGTTTTAATTTATATTTCATTAATTCCATAAGAGAAAAAAAAAACAAAAAAGATTTGTCAGTTTTGTAACTAGTGTTTGTCCTTAATCATACAAAGAAATGCTGTTTGACTCATTACACAATCTTTAATTATTACTATTAATTTACTATTAATTATATAAAGTTTTGTATAAGTATATAATATGGATGCGACGGCAAAGAAAACACATACACCAACTAATTCAAAGCTATGAACTTTTGCTTATAGAATTGAGATTATTTTGTAAGAAGGATTATAAACCGTTGACCAAGATTAATCAATGACTTATATTTGATGGACTCTCACGTGACATCTATATTATATAAACTATATAAAAGTTCGTGCATATTACAGCAGAAGCGTTGATACACATTAGCCCGGGCGCCGCGATAATAAAATTGTATTGAAACGTATGTTATAAAAATAAAGTTCTTTGTAACAAAACTAAGGTGTGTTAATGCATGGTGTTTTCTTTCTTATTCAATAACAATCATCAAGCAAGGTGTTATTTGATGTTTGTTCTTGATACCCATTAATAGTGGTGTTGACCGTTGTTTATAATAATTTACTGATAATACAATCATCATTTCCTTGTTTTAGGTATTAGTTTTGATTGTTATATTTACAAAATAAAGTAATTACATAAAGCATTTGTATACAATACTTTATTCTTAGATATCATTTTCCTTCTATTGTATATGATGTGTATCGAACTATAAAAAACATCATGATAAAACACAATATTATCACACATGTTTTATTACCTAAATATTTATTAATTGAAAGATATCTCAAAATTCAAGATAAGTACACACTTAAATAAGGGTTCTCGGTAAGGCCAAGGTTTTACTGTCTTTTTTATATATGATGGGTTCCTCTTGAAAGTTGTCTACGGGTCAGGACTAATGGGATTTCGTACAAGTTTCCCTTAGGGGACATGCCAACCTAGCATCCTACGGTGGGAATAAAGATGATTGAATGGGTAAATGCTCGTCAGTGATTCAAATAGTAATTAAAAAAAACGAGCTCTCAATCCTCTCATACTAATCTAGCTATAAAGTCCGTACTTGGATATTTTACGGTAAATTATTAATGATACATAATATACTAATAATAAAAAAACTTGCTTTAGCTTTTGATCAAAATAAATTAGGAAAAGAACATTGGATATATATGTACAAAATAAGGAACCTACTTCCTTGTTTTTATCATTTGTATACATAGGTTTTTCTTGACTTTTTTGTTGCAACAAGTTTATAAAAATAGTTCAAAGAGAAGGAAGACAAAGCCCATAGATTTTAATTTATATAAACTAATTAAAGCTGTAGATTTGGTTTCATTTTATTTTTAACGGTGGCTATTAGGTGAGAGTATGGTTTGGTTCAGAAATGTAATAAACCTAAATATTTGGTTTATAAACTTTCATATAACAATCGGTTTCAGTTATAAACGGTTCTGTTAATTCGGTTATTGAAAAAGATGATTTAGTTAATTCGGTTAAGCATCGATTTATCATTGAGTTAGATATAACCTAATTTCAATTAATAGATTTAATTAAAACATTTGTCAAGAAAAGTATAGGCAGTCCATTTAATTTATTAAATAAAATAACTGACAACTAATATTTATTATATATAATAAATTATAAATTTTTTTTTCTAATATATAACACATTTTTTTATAAAATAAAACAAATAATAGTTGGTTTTAGTGTCTGTATAGTTTAGTTAGTTAACTCAACTATCTAGACATACACACAACAAAACCATAATAATAATAATAATAATAATAATAATAATAATAATAATAATAATAACCAATTTCACAAATCACAATTAGTTTTTTTTTTCTTTTTTTTAATGGATCTACTAAAGTAACTAAACGGTACCAAATAGGGTTAACTTGGTTACAAATTTGGATCAATCCAAACAATGTTTACATTACGATAACAAGAGTGTCAACAAAGCGCCACTCAAGATCTGGTGCTTGAAAGTAACCTTTCACATATCTTAAAAGAAATCTATAAAGTGATTTCGACCATAATCTCAAATAATTTCTAGTCTCATTTGAAAATTGAAACTCAAATCCATTCTTATATACGTGTTATTTGTATTGTAAAATTATACCATATAACATAGTATATAGCATCATATTATATAACTCGAATGAGAAAAATACTAAACTAAGGCGCTTAATCGTGCTAGATTTGGAGGTTGACAGATTGAATTATTTAACCGGAACATGACCTATGTGTTTTTCGTGTCAAAATATCAATCATAACCATAACACACAAAATGTTTTCAACCTGCACATGGTATGTTTAACCCATTTATCTAAACGTGACAACACAGGTTGGCAACAATAATCAAAACTATAAGCGTGTTATAAGATTGGTGGGTTGCAAAAAATGGGTTAACCGGGTTGATGATACGACCTCTTTAGTTAAACATGTTAACGAGTCAACCTGATTAACTATATTGGTTAAACAAATCAAGCCAAACATGATTAATTTAATTGAAAAAATCAATCCATTTTTTTGAACGACCAACAAACATAGAATGCCTAGGTACTCTGTATGGGGTGACCCAATGGCAAAAGGCCACTGCCGGCTGGCCTAATCCAGCCGTACGGAGCCTTTAAGCGCCTCCAAGTTATCTCCAGTTCCGGGGAAAATCCACCAACCTGAAGGCTCACTGGTGGTAAAACCCGATCGCACTCAGGATCAAACTAGAGATCACAAAGATCCCAGTCTTCACTTAGCCACCCATATATTTTAAATATAAGATCATTTTCATAGCATATTTACCCCTTTAACAAAACATATAAAAGCACACGTTATCTTGAGGTTAGCAACTCCAAGATTTGGTGAAAAATTGGCTCAAAAGTTTTATGCAAACGTGTCATTTAATTGTTTGGATGATAACAAATATATATATGGTGTTTAATATATGGTAAATAATATGTCCTCTTATGCTTTATATATATTTTTAAATAATATTTTTCCTTTTTGACTATGTCACATATGAGATATGGTCCATGTTAGAAATTTGTCTTTTTCTATATTAGATACTTAGTACCATACAATACAAATATAAGATATGTATAATATAATATACAAACTTATAATCATGTAAGACAAGTATATGAGATTATGAGATACAATGTAGGAAAACAAATCTTAACTCGCACATGGTGTTTTAAATGTGCCCATTAGTAAAAATCGTTACACAACTCAAGCTCAGCTTGTTTTGAGGTATATTTTATGACTCACGTCACAAAATTGTTGTATGTAGTCCTTTTATGTGCAAAACCATTATTTACATACAACGATTTTGAAAATTGGCTTTCAATGGTCAAACTTAAATAGAAACCTGGCTAAAATCAATTTCTATACATCTAAGAACACATAACTAGAAACGTATGGGTTTGTTGTTTAAATCGCAACAAAGACAGCCCGAATAAAATGCAAACCACAAAAACAATAATACCAAATCCAACCAAATTTCGAAGTGAATATGATTATATATATATATTTCGTAGTAATAATAATAATAGTAGTAGTAGTAGTAATAATAATAAATATAGTTGAGTTTGTGAATTATATAAGTTTGTAAAAGACAAAAATAACAATATTAATTTATTTTTTTTAACTATTATAATTTTAAAAATTTTCTAATCATGAAAAGAATCCACAAGAAAAACATGTTATAATGTTAATTTCTAAATTCTAAATATTGTCTATATAAGTATATATAAATCTTTATTTTCAAGGAAGAACGAACACTATTAATATTTTTTAATTATGGTATTATTTTTGGACATTTTAATTAACTATATACTTTATGAGATGACTTGCCCTATTAATGCATATATAATGTATCACATGAGTGATGAGACAATTTCTGTTGCAATAAATTTAATTTTAATTCGTGTGGTACCAAATGCGTGTATGCGTGTTAAATATTAATTCGTGTGATATACTATATCATGTGAAATACATGAGATATCCAAATATGCCTATGAGTAGTCAAACATGCATAAGTTACTTGGTAATTTGCAACTTACCTAGGTCGTTTAAAATATGAAAGATAACGCGCGAAGCATGAAAAATGATGCGAGAGTTAGGCTATCCGCTGTTATCTGTAAATTCATACACAATGGTTCATTTCATTTCGTCTTTCATTCCTGCATATTAAATGTTACCTAAGTAAAAATAAATCAAATATCTCGAAGCAAGCATAGCTTAAACAAGCTCTGGCGTATATTGAGACTCGCAAACCTATTAATTCAAAAAAAAAAAACGAAAAACGCGACATTAAGAAGTATGTCTAAGGGTGATTTTGGTGGTTAGGTTACATTAGGTTAAACATAACTCAAAACCGCGAATAAACAACTACACGAATACATTTTAACACTACAAAATTGGCAAATACTAGATAAACAATATGTGAGAATGAAAGTGCAAAACCTAAGGCATACACAGGTGGACTACATAAACTAAATATTAACTTTAATAGTTAGAACGCGACGCTAAAAAACCAAAACCGGAGCTTTCACGAAGAAGGGGTGGCGGTTCGATATCTGATACAATGATCATATCCATTGATCGAGTGACGTCCTCTGTGCAAAATGGTATGCTGCACCACATCACATGATTTAGTTCATAACATAAAGCAAAACAAAAATGTCTTCCAATACTATAAATAATATTCTGATAAAAAAACTCAACCTTGAATCGTCATCGAGCAAGAACGAGTTGCTGCTGATAGCATTATTTGAATCCTGTGTCATTAAAATCCTCATATTGGAAATAACCTGCCAAATTAAAAAAAAAAAACAAAAAATAGCTTGTTACAATTTGGTAATCTAGGCAGTTGGTCTTCTTGGGCCTTGTTGAGCCCAACGGTTCTAGTTTGGTTCTTGTATTTTTGCTAAAAGCCCGTTACAGCAGATTACAAGACTGGGCCTGCAAGGCCCGATTATACTGACTGGTTCCCTAAGTCGATGTCAATAGAAATATAACTTTTTCTATCTTTTGTAGGCTTGTAACGAACCGAACAAACATGGACAGAGCATGTCCGTGTCCGTTCGTTTAACAAGCGATTGGACACGAACAATTAAACGAATGGGGTTTCTTTGTTTGTGTTCATTTGTTAAGAAAATGAATATGTTCGTTAAAAGTACAAACGGACAGTTCACGAACGAGCTTATATATGAGCGAATATAACTGAGCTAAAACTAGTTAAAGTAATGTGTTTGGCCTAAAAAGTTATAAAACTAGACTAAACTGAAGCGGACTAAAAAAATTTTAAACGATTACATTCACGAACGTAACCTGATGAACTTAAACACACGTAAACCAAAAAGCATAAATGAACGAACGAGACATGTGTTCATGTTCTTTCTTTACTTCTTTTAACTACATGAACAAAACTTTTTGTTTACGTTCGTTCGTTTATATAATACTTACATATATATGCACATAAAGTCATAAACATACATATATGTATACATCATAGTGTAATTATGTAATTACTCTATGATGTAATTACATAATTACTCTACTTGTATATATAATTACTCTACTTGATTCTCACGTTTAGCACGTTAATTTCATTTGTACGTTAACCTTCCCCTATATATATATATAAAATTATGCACGATAAAAGAAAAGGCTTACTTCTGGAGAAAGGCTTTGTGCGCCATGTTTGTCTTCCCAGTACATTGTACTAACTCTGTATAGTTGTTGTATACTAAGCATCTGCATGCTATCAATTGTTATTCCAACAGTAGAATATGTATAATAAAATAATTAATAATCTACAAAATTTGAAAATTTAAACTTACAGGACACAAATCACGGCTTAACTCAATCAACTTAAGCTTCGGTTTTTGATGAGTAACCTAACACCAAGATATAAATATGACATCCTCCTTAAATAATTACAAGAATGCTATAAATAAATAAATAAACGATATAGATTAAAACACAATACCAGGAAAGTAATAGCTTGCCTTATGTGCTTGAGCTCATCCCAAGCTGATCCTGCATACTGAGGTTTGACTTCTTGGAAGTCAATAAAAATAATAAAATGATGGAATAGATTAGAGGTGGTGAGTCGGGTCAAACGAAAAGTCAACTTATTTTTAACATTTTGGTCAAAATTACCACCTCTAAAGTAAATAGATAGACATGGACAACAAAAAGTTACCTCTTCGGTTGCCTTGTAACACCAATGTTCCAATACAGCCAACCCGGACCTAACATATTCTCCATTACTGTAAGAGCAGCATTCCCGTCTCAGTAAAAGGCTGCAAAGATAAACTAACATTAAAAAAGGTAAATTGAAGTTAAAAATCAGAGATGAAATATTGAAATATTTATGAACATGAAACCTGTTGAATAATTGGACATTGATGAAGGTGAAAATCTGTGTGAAGACTTGGCGAATCAAAAACGATGGGACCTACAAAGATGACATATTATGAACATTACGAAAGTTTTCAGCAATTGGATTATTGTATTCAGGATTGAAATTTATATTACATAATTAGCCTTTAACGTGTTTAACAAGCATCCGATTTTGGTAACAATCCCTTGCCACTGCGCAAGCAAAATCTCTTGAGATGCTGCGTTTGCAAATGTACGAGCTGTCCCTTTTGGCGCACGTGCTCTGGTAATTCTTGGTGCCTAATTTGAACATAAAAAAAAATAAATAAATGATATTTTCGCCCCCATTTACTTATAAACAGGTCAATTCGGGGTTATGTTTGATCTCTAACAGGTTAAATATTAAAAGGCTTACAAAAACCTGGTCAAGCGAGTCAACAGAAACCCAAAGTTTGTATAAAACCTCATAAATTATTTTATTCTAATACTAAATTATATATGAATAGTATAACTTCTGTACTAACAAAAAGAGTTCATGACCAACCCCTACCAAAGTTACCTATATCTAGGCTTGTAAATGAACCAAAAATTCAGTGAACCATTTGTGAACTATTCAGCGGGAAGTACACTTATTTAATAAACGAACAGACATGAGCACTTGTCCCATTCGTTTATGTCCGTTGATTTATGATCGATTGTTTCTTATATTCGTTACATTCACTTATATCTGGCCATTGATGTTCCTTCGTTTGCGTTTGTTTAAATATTCATTCAAATATATTTACTAATTACTAATACTAGTTTTAATTCATTTTGAATTTCAAATTTAAAAGCCTTTACTGTATATATCTTTTTTTACCTTTCAATGTTGGATTTAATGATTATAGCAATTTTAGACTTTAATCTGGGAATACGATTACTTTTAGTAGGTAGTCATTTATTCTTGTTCATTTATGTTCATTTGTATTTAATGATGTTCATTTGTGTTCTTTCATGTTCGTGAACCATTTGTTTAGAATTTAGCAAACAAACATAAACGGACACATTCACTTTCTTAACGAACGGACATGAACAAGAACCTGTCCGTTTAAGTGTTCATGCCCGCTCGACGGCTCGAGTTCAGTTAAGGTTGAACGAACGAACACAAACAAGCCTCATTTGTGTTCATTCGGTTCGTGTACAAGCCTACACATTTTCTCCAGCCAGCATGTTTCACCGCATATAACAGTAAGTACCTGAATACACAACCCAAGCAATGGAGATATTTCTCTTTTTAAGTTATCACGTATCAGCCCATATATTTTTTCAATATGAGCAGTCAACTGCTGCTTAAAAAGCGAAGCCGGGTATTTGGGTTCAACCAAGCGAAAGGAATCGGATCCCCCCATTGAATCACCATCCATTGAAGAAACCGTTAGACCATGAGGACTTCCTCGAAAGCTCTGTAAAACAAAAAAGAAACATCATGCCTAGAAGTTATTAGAAAGACCAAAGACTGACCATTCTAGTTAGATGCAACAACCAACCCAAACTCCGTTTCTATTTACCTGGGTCCTCTTCCCGGATCTTGATCGATAGTGGCATAAATCTCCAGACGGGCCACTAGCTTTCAGTGTACGTTCTAACAGCATCAGCAATGTTGAAGCATTGGATAACCAATAAGCTAAAATGTCACTGTTGTCTTGTGTCTTTATTTTAAAAAAGTAGCTTACTTTAGAATATTAGAATATATATACAAATGTAATGATTAATTTAGAATATTATATACCAGTGTACCTCAATAGCTTGGCCTATAGCTTGAGTTATACGATCGAAAATGCTGGTTTTTTCAACTTCAAATGATCGCCATTTCCTAAAACAATTGTATATAATGCAAGCAGCAACGGGCCTGCCTCTAGAAAACCCTAGGCGTTGTGAAATGCATCGAGTGAGCAAATCGTGATATTCAGGTTTGTCATCAAGAGGTTTCTTTAATCTCTCGTATGAATCTGAGGCTTCTATTGAACGCGGTGAAGAAGAACTATGAATATCCTGGTGCATTTATACACCAGGATTAATGAAATACAAAAATGAGCAATAGTTTATAACTTACTAAGAAACCTTTTTCCTCTTCCACACTAAAAATGAAAAATAAAAAAAGGGTACATGAATAAGCTTGTAAATAAACCGAAGGAACACAAACGGGACATGATCGTGGTCTTTTGTTTAACTTTAACTGAACAAACGATCGAACATGAACAAGGTTTTCTTGTTCGTGTTCGTTAAGAAAATGAGCGTGTTCATGTTCGTTTGTTAACAGTATAAACAAACAGTTCATGAACACAAGGCAAACAAGGCATGTGTTCATGTTCGTTCGTTTAACAAAATGAACAAAAAAATTTGTTCATGTTCATTCATTTGTTATATAAAGGAACATAAACGAACATCCTGCCGAACAATTCTCGAACAGCTATTGAACAGGCCTATACATGAATTTACTTATTATGATTACCTTAATGGACCTCGATTGTACTTCCTCGAACTTGATTTTTTGCAGCATCGATAATCCAGGTTGGCGATCTTTTGACTCTATATGGGCGAGCTTGTCCTCTAGCCTAATTTCGTAACAAGAATCAGTCAACTGTTGACTTGTTACTACTGAGATAAACTATCCATGTAATATCAAACCAATAAGATGTGCTCTAAATATGAAAGCAGTACACAACAATGATACCTTTCCACAGATTCCTCAAGTTGAAGCACTCGTCTTGAAGTTTCATCTAACTCCAACTGTTTATTTTCACATGATTCCACAGCTTCACTAAACTTCTTTTCAGAATCATCTGCCCGTTGTCTTTCCCATTCGGATAATATCTACACGTGAATAAGTACAGAAAGTAAACAGGTTGAAATTGCCACTTTTAATAACCAATAATACCTTTAAGTTTTTCACTTCAGTAGTTAAACTAGCAATTTTTTCTGTATCTTCCACACGAACTAGAATTTCTTTGACTACTGAGACTTCTTCAATTAGTTTCTGTGAAGACTCACGTTCCTTGATAAGCAAGGCATTTGTTTCATCTAATTTAGTTTGTGTTTCTTGCAGGGAGTCTTGCAATTTTTGAATTTCCTGATCTTTTACTTCTTTTGCCTCTTCAATTGCTTTCTGTAGAGACTCACATTCATCGATAAGCAAGGCGATTTTTTCATCTAATTTACTCTGTGTCTCTTGCAGGGAGTTCTGCAATTTTTGAATTTCTAAATCTTTTGTTTTGTTCGCTTCTTCAATTGCTTTATGAGCAGAATCGCGTTCCTTACGAAGCAAGTCATTTGCTTCATTGACTTCCTTCTGCAATATGAGAATCTCCTGGTCTTTTGCTTCTTCAATTGCTTTTTCTGCAGAATCACGTTCCTTGGCAAGCAAGGCATCAATTTCATCAACTTTACTAAACAATTTCTGAATTTCTTTGTCTTTTGATTCTTTTATATCTTCAATTGCTTTCTCTGCAGATTCACGTTCCTTGAGACGCAAGTTATTTGCCTCATCAATCTTACTCTGCATGGTTTTCAAGGAATTCTGTAATTCTTGAATCTCTTGATCTTTTGCTTCTATTATTTTCCGTGCAGACTCCTGTTCCTTAACAAGCAAGGCATTTGATTTCTTAACCTTCTCAATTTCCCGATCTTTCGTCTTTTCAACCTCAGTCTGCACATATGTGTTACCATAATTTGTCAGATTGAACACATGTCTCGTGCTTTTACGTTCATTTTATGTTTGTTCGCTTAAGTTCATTTGTTTACATATTCATTAATATTCTTTAGGCTCACTTCAGCTTGTTATAATTTTGTGTAATTAAAATATCATTGATTACAATTTAGTCTAGTGTTATTAATCTTTAGGTCCATCATATTGATGTTGGCTCATCAAGTTAAGTTATGCTCATTTGCTTGTGTTCGTTTATGTTCATGGACCATCATTCTATACTATTAACGAACGAACATAAGCAAACACATGAACATGCATTTTCTTGTAGAAAAACTCTGTTCGCTTAATTGTTCGTGTTCGGTTAAAGTTAAATGAACCCAACACAAACATGCGCCGTTCGTGTATGTTCAGTTCGTTTACAAGCCAACTATATAAGTTATAACTCTTAATTCTTGTAATAGACTAATACTACCTTCGAGCGTTTTTCTAACTCTAAATGCAACAAAAGATCTTCCACTTGTTTTTCAAGATTATCCTTTGCTTCTTGGAGTGCAATTGTGTCCCTTGCAGCCTGTAAATGAAAATTTAGAGAAAGAAAACATCAATAATATTATATATTAGTATTTTACTAACAACAGACAGTGTGCCTATGCATACAAATATTTATTTAAATAAATAAAAGTTGATTCACATGAGAAACATTCTTATGAAAAAAAAGTCTCCCACTAATAACTGCAAACAGAAAAACTGAACTATTATTTGATAATGCATACAAATAACAAAACAAACCATTTTTAATCTTCGAAGCTCTTTTCTAGCAAGTCTTCTTTTCCATCTGCATTGAGCAATAACTGCTGCTCGTATCAATTTCTTATAGTATGAATAATCTCTGTAACCACGCCAACGGGCCTACAATTAAAAACGTGTATTAATATCAATCATAAATGTATATAATTATTCACATGTAGAGGCGGCATTTAAATTCCATTTAGTTATCAAACGGGTCAAATACGTCTATTCATTTATGTTTTATCTCTTAAAAGGTCAATTATCTAAAACAGGTTGAAAGTCGCAAAAGTGTCTTTTCAATGCATAAAACCTACTTAATATAAATAACTAGATTATTATTTTTCTTAATCATATTTGAGACACTAACTATTTATCAAAAAAATAAATTTCTGGAAAGAAAAACGTGTCTTGGGTCAACACAACCTTGACCCAACCGTCAACCAACCAACCGGTCAAGAAGTATTATTAAAGAACAGAACATTCTAAATCATTTTAATCAGAAAACCAGATTATTATAAAGAAAAATTATAATTATTAAAATATTTGACAAAGCAAATAACTGTCAAAAGATTGTAATTTTCGGGAAAAAAGGTGTTTTGCTCAACGAGACCCGACCCTATCTGTTACCCAAGCTACCCAAAAGGTTCTTACTTGTAAAAGAATTGCTGCCTTGTTTTGTTGTCGGCTTCTGAATTTTTTACCAGCAACCATTGAACGAAGACGGGCCTGGAAGACTACTACTGACAGCTTAAGTTTGTTATAGATCTTCCTTGATAAGTATCGCCGATAATTTGTTTGTATTCTCAATGAAGCAACATTCATTTGCTTGTGTAGATACAATTTACAAGCAAGCTTTCCTAGTGGACATCACACCACAAAGGCAGTTAGTGAATGAAGTGAAATTATATACAATATAACTGAAAAGGATGTACAAACGCAACTTAAAGCAAAACCTCCTAATTCGCTCTATTAAGAATTAGTTAATTATTGAAATAATATTGCGTTTAAATCAAAACTAACACATTAGTTATTCATATTACAAAGACACTTAAAAAATGGACAATGAGTGTTTGTGGGTCATCTCAATCTGACCCAACATATACTAAAAACGACATCTTTTTAGCTGAATCCATTTGACCTGTTACCTTGCCCACCTTGCAAATTGCCACCTCTAAGGTGTATTGTGTAACAGAGGTGAGGAATTTCGACACGTTTACATATAAATGGGTGGATTCCGGTTGTGCTTTTATCTCAAACGGGCCGAATTAATAAACCTAGCTAAACGGAGAGCGGGCCAAATGGGTTAGAAGTAGCCCATTAGGGGTGCAGCCCAAATATTTTAGGTCGAAATGTGTAATAATCAACTAATATTAATAAAAAATTTAGTCCCAAATTGATTATTTTAGGACATTCTTTTTCGGCCCAAAATTTTCGCCCGTTGGGAAAACCAATACTGAACGGTTTTCAGAAACCCAAAAAACAATTTTTTGGTTTTTAGTTCGGTTTGAGCCTAAAACCAACCCATGCAGACCCCTATATTTAACACATAAAACCCCCTACTTTACTCAAAGATTTAGATTATTATTGTAATAATATTGCTTCTTAATCATAACTAAACCATTATTAATTATCAATAAACACAGATGTACAAAAAGAGTTTGTGGTTCGGCCCCACCCGTACTAAATACGAACTCTTTCAATCCAAACTTGTTTTTAAAAGTTACCCAACCCACCCGGCCCGTTAACATTTAATGTAAAAAAGTCTTCTAGAAAGTCAACCTCTGCAGAAAGATTGCCAAACTATAGCAGATTTCCTCAAAGCAAGAAAACGTTTTCTAGCAATGTGAGCTCTTGTCTTTCTTTGAATATGTTTGGCTGCACTGCCAAGCTTTTGTGCTTTCCGTGCATCCAATTCAGCCATCTGACCAGCTCTAAGAAAAACTTTGGTTTTTCCAATCTGTCAAATTATTTAAATACTTTATTTGAAGCATTGAAATGCAAACAGCAGATAGAATAAACAGATTATTATATCTATGTTTCACAAATACATATGAACGAAGACTTTTAATACCTGAGACCCCTGAAGCCCTGCCTTGTCCAGGATCTTTTTACATGCATCCTTTGCATCGAGACTGTAAAATCCAATTTTAAAATTAGAGCATGACGTCATTAATAAATTTGTTAAAAGTCAATGTATGTTACTTACTTTCCTTTATTAACCTCTGGAGCAAGAATGCTAAATCGGTTAACAAAATCAGCAAAACTCTTGCGAGTAGGATAGCCAGCACAGCTGATGCAAATTGCTTCTAGAACCCCCTTAGTAAAGAGCAGATAAAACTTATTAAGTTCTTTGAAATATCAGAGAAAATATGTCTACTTTATATTTTTGCACAGTACTCACCCCACATCGTAGCTGTTGCATGATGTTAACGTTTTCAAAAATAGCAGGTTTAAGAACATTATTTGGCTTCACACATCTAATATAGTGAGGTTGTGTGCAATTTAAGGTTTCCATCAACTGCTGAAGTTGTAGCTGCATGCATTGAAAATAAAATCAAATCAAATTACAGATATAGATATATGATAATTACAAGTGCCTTTTTATTTTATAAAGGAGCTTACCTTGAAGCTAGATCCAATTGATGAGAATTTAGAAGATTTATTTGAAGATTTACTGTCATCGGGCAGTGGAGGGAAAAGCCCAGACACAAAAAAACATTTGGAAGCTGTCAACATATCTTGATGTTCAGGAACAACATAATCTTTGTTTTTATCTAGAAATTGCTCAGATTGGTATTGAACCTGGAAGATAAATAAACACACAAACTTGTAATATGTGCAAACATATGAGGCTTCTAACGTAAAATAAACTGATAGTTAACAGTAATTGCTAAAATAACCTCTCCTGCATAATGAGCGATTGTGAAACCAGTGCGAGACAACTTTGGTTTGAAGAATCTTGGGTGAGATCTAAATGTCTGATAAAGCTTCTGTGAGAATGTTTCGTGAGTCGACCTTGGAAACATACTGGAAACAGAATACGTGTCACAAATGAAAAGATGCATAATGCAGACAAAAAACAGTATAGAAAAAAAAATACCATGCTTCATCAAGTAGAGCAATGATCCCACCAGGTTTCTGCAATCATAGTTCAAAAAATAATTCAATATTTAAGTCATCATTGCAATGCAACATTTACCATTATAAAGTTTGACAGGCTTTATAAAATCACACATATATTAACAATACGATTAAAATACCTTTTCAATAAGATCTAGAACATCCTTATTGTCTATAAACTCTATGTAGCTCCAATCAATTTCTTCTTTGGTATATTCCTCTTGCTCCGTCTTGAACACGTGCTGTATAATAATTATATAAATAAATATAGCGGGAATAATAATAATAATAATAATAATAATAACAATAACAATAATAATAATAATAATAATAATAATAATAATAAAAATGCGTTCAGCAAAATTATCAATGACAGTGTCAAAAACACCAAAAGTCAGACCTGGTTGAAATGTTGTTGCAGCTTCTCATTGGTATAATTAATACAAAATTGTTCAAAACTGCACAATACATACATGGTTACAAGTGGTTTGGATCAAGTCATAAAGAAAGCAGTTACATTGATGATTATTTCAGCACATATGACTAACCTATTGGATTTAAAGCTTTCAAAACCATAGATGTCAAGAACCCCAATCAGATATGTTGAATTGTGATCTTGCCCAATAGACACATTAATCTTTTCCACTAGCCTGCATATATGAATAACAATCATGTATGTTTAAAACTACTGAAGTACCTATTTCTAGTTATTGAGTGCCATCTTGTATTTAGGATCCAAATTTTGCACAGATACACTAGTTGATTTAGTGGCTCAAATGAGTAAAACAATTATTAAAACCTAACAAGAAAAAAGGTGAAATGGATCAAAAGTTGCCCTGAGCATACATGTATTGCATACAACCTCTTAAGAGCTTTATTCAAACAATTAGATTGCTAATGTAGTAATACAGTTTTAAGTGCTCCTATTATTTATTCAAAAAAAATTATATAATTTGAAAAAAAAGGTTCATAGGTAAATGTGACCTGAACCATTTTGACCCAATACTCAAACCGCAAATTTGTCGCATCTAGTAAGATAATCCTCAATTACCAGTCAAATAGGCGTGAGTATAATGTCTTAGCCAGACCATCTCTGCTAACAATTGCACCCTCAGGATCAAGACTTCTTTTGATAACTTCTTCAGGAGTAACCATCACACGCTTTAGTAGAGCATCTTCCAATTCTTGAATATCACACCTAAGAATTATAAAAACTAATTCAGAGTCGCGAACACATATATGAATAAAAGAGGTGGCAATTCGGACTGATTTGGTTGCCAAACAAGTTAAAAGATGCCGAAAGTGTATTTTTTTATGCATAAAACCCTAGAAAACTTCTTGCTTTTGGATTAAAAAATCATTAGTAAATCAGACCGGAACCGTTTTGCCAGCTACAGAAAATGAGAAAGAACAAAGATATCAAAACTATAAACGCACAATAGCAACTCTGCAGTCGTCTGAAGATGGAATTTGGATTTGTCATCTTTTAGAACTGATGAATCAACTTCTTTCCCTTTGGAAAATTCAATATTACCAAGATGGAGAACTGAAGCCAGAACTCTGAAAATTGCATCCTGGAATAAGTGAGCATGTTATTGCAGTTATGTTACATATTAATCATCATTAAGCAAACCAAGATGAAGTACTATAACCTGTTCCTTTTCATTCACTCCAACAACATCCATGGCTCTCCTAGTGGCAAGATACTCATGGGAATTGTTTACACCATCAAGCTCGAAGCATTTGGATTGGTTAAGATATCGAAAGGATCTTGGATCTCCCAGTTTATATTTCTTAATTTCCTGAACGAATATGTTAAAAATTAGTCAAGATTTCGTATATAGCCAAATCCTTGGTCATTGAACGTGTGATTCATGTCAAATAGAGCTGGTAATTTCGACCCGTTTCCTTATAAAACGGGTCAAACAGTTTTTTATTTGCTAAATGGGAAAAGGGTGATAAGGTTGTAATGTAAAACAACCTCAGGAGGTGCTGCACAGAGAAGATAAAAACAATGATAGTTGCGTTCAGGATCTGAAATTTGGCAAACACGAGATTTCTCAAGAAGGTATGTTCTAATGGCTGCTCCAGATATCCGTGCTTGTTTATCGAACTGAATCTCAACAAATTTACCAAAACGGCTGCAATAAAAAACAATATAAATGTAATGAATCGCAGCAAAGGCGTTTAAGTTTTTATTAACTCATTCGATAATGTAACAGTGTTGCACCTGGAGTTGTTATTTCTAACAGTTTTGGCATTGCCAAAGGCTTCCAGAACTGGATTTGACTGCATTACATTATGCTATAAGTTAACAACCTATAAGATTCGTTTCTCAAATGAATCAAGTTATTTGAAATTTTACTTCCAGCATTTGTTGTTCAACACTTCGTCCTTCAGTGCCTTTACGACCACCCAAATAGGCAAGATACCGCATAAGCATTTTAGTGGTCTCGGTTTTACCAGCCCCACTTTCTCCACTGACCAATATCGAGTTGCTTTTTCTTTCATTAACCATTGCCCTGATATATCAAAAATAAGAAAGTTTTTAATCATCTATATAAATAATTAAATATGTAGTAGAAGTGCCAAAACACAGGTTGGGTAACATGGCAAAGTGATTCCGGGTCAAAATGTTGACTTTACGTGTGCGATTGGGTCAGCCGTGCCAACTTTCTTGTCCATCTTTTAAAGTTTTGTAAATAAATAATGTATTTTGGTTTATCATGCCAACTTTGCCCTTATTTAAATTATCCATTATTTCTTAAAAGGAATTATTTCCCAATGATAGCAAGAATAGTATTAGTAGAGAGAAAATTTTAAGAGATTATTTATATCAACTAACATTTATAAACAGAAATATGATTTTAATATATACTTCTTTAACATGTGCCCTTTATAACACATGTTAGAAAAAAACCATAGCTGTAATTTCTTTTAAATAATATGATTTAGGAAATTGTAAGCATTTGAATACAGCCCATGACCCATATAACAACTAATATCATGTTATACTCATTTGACCCGTTACAAATATTTCACAACCCATATTGACCCATTTCAGTTTCATATTTCCACCTCTAATACGTACAATAGAGAATAAACAAGAGAATAACCTAAAAGCAGAATCTGCAATTGCAAAAACATGAGGATCTAACTCCCCCAATGCCGCTCCTTTGTACCGATCCATCATTTTCACATCATACAGGTGGGGCAAACTTTTAAATGGGTTAACAGCAATTAGGATATTGCCAGTATATGTCTGTCATATGTCAGAATACGATATAATATTATGACACAGCCTCCCATAGCTGCAGTAGTTAATGGTTTTCTCTCACCAAAATGAAAATAACAATACAGAAAACAGTTAACAGAAGTTAGATATCTTCTTACATATATTTCATTGAGTTGATATCTAGTAGACAGATTTTGCAACACTCCAGGTTCATGCAGATAAGAAAGCTTGGTCATGTCATCAACTCCACCAGGAGGAGCTTCCACATCTTTAGAATAAATTTTTGATAAACTTGCAACAACCTTCGATTATGAAAAAAAGAAAATGCAAATTGAAAGTTAACTCAAAGCACAAAACTTCGTGTTTTATTTTTGACATAATAGAATATCAACTTACTTTTTTCCCATCAGTAGTTCGGATCTCTGCAGTGTCTCCTTTAATCTTTGAAACTTCTCCATCTATCCAAGCAACTGATGGGTCTTCAACCCACACCTGGGAACCTTCAATAATATTTGTCATAGCACCCTGCAAATAAATTCAAATTCCATAAGTTACCAAAGTGTAAATCAACGACTAAATCATGATTAAAGAGTGTATTATCATAATCACATATCAGCAAAGCTGCAAAAAAATGAAAGCAGTTCAATATGATAGTGACCCAAGCCCTAATTTGGGCTACTTGGATATGGCTACACTTTTGGCCACAAAATAGAGCGATCATTATGATTCTTCTAGTGTCCTACTATTCAAGTTCTTGTTTGTGAATATCAGAATGACTGATAATAGTATATCAAAATCTGTAACACTCTTAAGGTTTCAGTTTAGACCATTTCTTCTTATTCGTTGGCGTTTTCCACCAAACAGTGTTACCTTTTATAAACCATAAGAATGATGAACCATAGATTATGCAGCAGGACATCCAGATGGATAGCAAGGTGGAATCATGTATCTGATTATCAGAATAACAACTTGAGACTAATGTTTACAATTTGTGGTTATTGAATGGTTCAATCCAATTCAATATATAACTACTAACAGAAAACTGTTAGACCTAAACTAATACCACAATTCTTCACTTGAATGTCCAATACAAACAGGAAGTCTTAAGTACAATCACATATAAGCAAAAGAATGAAACATGATACAGAGTAAGTTTTGTAATGATAGTGACCAAAGCCTTAATTTGAGCTACTTGGGTAGGCTACACTTTTGACCACAAAACAAAGTCTGTGATCATCATGATTCTTCTAGTGTCCTACTTTTCATGCTCTCTTTTGTAAATAATAGAGTGATTGAAACTAATATACCAAAATCAGTGAAATTATTAAGGCTTCGGTTTAGATCATTTCTTCTTTTTCTTGGCATTTTCCACCAAACTATGTTACCTTTTATCAACCATAAGAATGACGGACCATATGATATATGAATATGGCATGACATGTGATAAATAATGTAGCTGAGTTTCAGCAGCAGGACATCCAAACCGATATCAAGATTAACCACAGGGTCACGATTAGATTCCATACAGGTTTCTAAACTGAACAAGTTAAGTCCCCTAAAACCTTCAACCCATCCCCAATCATCCACAGGTAGAATGTCATAATTGGAAATTAATGTTCTATAATAAAATCTTCAGGCAATACTGAAGTGTTAAGTTTCACATAAAAGTAAATAAAAACAAAAACCTAATAAACAATGTTACACTTCTTGAATCCAATGCAATCTATAACTACTATTAACACCAGAATGCCAACACTTGCATGACAGACCATATGATATATTATATACGACTATGTAATGAAATGTAATGAATAATCAGCAGCAGAGCATCCAAACCGATATCAAGCTTAAGCATGGGTTACAATTAGCTTCCATACAGGTTTCTAAACTGAATAACTGGAGTCCCCTAAAACCTTCAAGGCTTCAACCCATCCCCAATCATCCACAGGTAGAATCAAGAATGTAATAATTGGAAATTAATGTTCTATAATAAAGCCTTCAGGCAACACTGAAGTGTTAAGTTTCAAATAAAAGTACTGTAAACAAAAAACAAAAACCTAATCTACAATGTTGCAGTTCTTAAATGGTTGAATCCAATGCAATCTATAACTACTACTAACAGAACATTGTTTGACCTAAACTAACACCAGAATTCTAACACTCGCATGACGGACCATATGATATATCATTTATGACTATGTAATGAAATGTGATGAATAATGTAGCTGAGTTTCAGCATCAGGACATCCAAAATGATATCAAGCTTAAACAAAGGTTACAATTAGATTCCATACAGGTTTCTAAACTGAATCACCGGAGTCCCCTAAAACCTCCAATCCATCCCCAATCATCCACAGGTAAAATCATGTATATTATAATTAGAAAAACAACTGGAGATCAATGTTCTATAATAAAACCTTATGGCAATATTGCAGTTCTTAAATAGTTGAACCTAATGCAATCTATAACTACTACTAGTAACAAACAGGAATCCTATTAAACAACATGATAATAATAATAATAATCTTCAACAACAGTTAATGAGAAGCAAACATTAACATACCACAGATTAATATGAAACTCCTCCATCAAGCTTCCATCAATTGATTCCTTCACTGTAACTCATTCATGAGCTTCCAAAACCCTAAATTCCTCAATTCCACGTATAAAACCCTAATTTCGTCAATTCGACGAATAATTACAATTATAAGCGTTGATCCGATTATCCGAACGCCTAAAATCATCAAAGACCATCCAATTTGTTCACATTACAATCAATTAATCCGCGTTTTCTCGAAATGTTAGGAAACCTAACGAAACGATGATGACGATGATTATTATAATAATAATAATAAACGGTGATATGACACGTAGACGACGGTGGCGAGTGGATGAGTGAGCCGTTGATCGGAGATTGATCAAACCGGTTTGATGTTTGATGCATTGGTGTAAGAAAACGCGGGAGATTCGCAGCTGATTTCAGTTTCTTGTGGCTATGGATATTCAATGTATTGTTGGTTAACAAAACAGATCCCTTTACTTTTTATCATATTGTGTGTGAACATAAGTTAGGGTTGTTCATTAGCCGAGCCGAATCGAGCGACACAGGGTGCAAACGAGCCGAGCTGCTTGCGAGCTACTCGAGATCAGCTCGTTAAAAAGCTCGAAGTTTAATCGAGCATGAGCCTGAGCTCAAGCCTAAAGGTAATCTCGTTTAATAAATAAGTTTGAACTTCACTTATCGAGTTCGAGCCGGCTCGCGAGCCAGTCATTTATATAAGTTTTTAAAATATATATTTAATAATTATTAATATATATAAATATAATGTTATGAAAATAAATAAAAAATATATATTATTTTATATATAAAATTATAAAAGAAAAATATATAAAAATAACTATAATTATATACAAAATAATTGATAAATAGTAAACGAGTCGAACTTGAGCTTGAAAATATACTCACTAGCCGAGCTCGTGCTTTAAAAATATAGCTCGAAACGAACCATGCTCGAGCACTGTGTAAGTTAAACGAGCCAACCTCGAGCCTGGTCGAGCTCGGGCTTGGCTCGCTCATTTGCACCCCTATGGTGAGTGAAGGCTTGCTTGGCTCGTTTACAACCAGACCGAACCGAACGGCTGAAATTCGAACCGAGCCAAAATCGAATCGAGCATTTTTCGATCGAAAATCAAGTGATTTTCGAGCATTGTTTATTTCTTTTTCACTTTAAATTATTAATAAGAAGTGTGACATTCGTCAATTTCGGGTCTCGTTTGTATTCGTTTTGTATTCGTTTATCATGTAAACCGACCCATTTTGTAAACCAAAGCTTATGATATTATCAAAATGATGGATTTTATGTTACAATATTGTTTTACACTTGTTGGGTCTTGAAAACATTCTTTTTGGTCCTTAAAACTCCTTAAAATGACTTAAACCAAACTTTGGGGACTATTATTGCCATTTACCAAAAACTTGTTTGACCATTTCAACCATCACATGCATCTTTACCCTATTTGTATGAACCATACTCTTACCATTATAAAAGCAAGGCTCCATACACCATTTTGGTTGTTCATCTTCTCCAAAATCTCTCTCAAATCAAAGTATTCATCTTCAACATTTTGTTATTTTGATTCTTAAGGTCAACTAACTATAGTCTTTCATTTTAACTTGTTCATCTAATATTACTAACACTTGAATATGGTGGTACAACATATATATAATACACACCCCTTGTTTCCTTTATTTGTTACTTCACCGACTCCGGTTGGTTAAGTTTCGAATGTCATAAGGTAAGGCTTCATAGAGGACTTCGTGTTCTTAATATATATATACACACACATAACTTATTACACATATCACTTATGACTAACTTCTCACCCTTTTAGTTTGTTCATCTTATTTACAAGTTCCATGGTGTGTGTTTGTATAAGACTAACCTCGGTTTAACCGAAACCAGTCCAAACTGGAAACCGAACTTTTGTTTACTAGTTTTGTTAAAATAGTTGTTTAAACATGTTTATTGCTAGATTTGAGTTTCAAAAATCATTTTTACAAGTTCTTTGATATTAAGCATATGGAATCCATCTATGAACTCGTTGAGAGATGGAAACCGAACTAAACCGAAACTTTTGCTTAAAAGACTTGTAGTTAACTTTTTAGTTGTAAAATTTAAGTTTTCTTCATTTATAAACCAATATACAAGTTCTATGATATTTGGGCATGTAGAAACCATGTATGAACTACTTGTGAGATGGAGACCGAACCAAAAAACTTGTGCTATTTTTGCTTAAAGCAGGATTATGTTTATTAACTTGGATTATTTTGTTTAAATTTCAATCATATATTAGCTTAAACCAGGATTATTGTCTATGATGATTAATGTATAAACTTGCTTGTCTTTGTTGAGAGTTTAAACACTATGAAATTTCATAAATATTTTTAATCTAACTTTTGTTATATTATATATTTTTTAAAAATGCAAAAATTATTTAAAATGCCATCCATTTCTTAAATCTGATAGACCATTAAGACGTCTGGTTCGATGTCCAGTCTGGTCACGAAAACACTGGTCTTGATCCCTTGCACGTTTACAATTTAGGCATACACTAGCAAATGTGCAAATGATTTGTGTTGTATATTGCTACCTTTATGGTGTGTACATATTATGTATACATACGCGCGCTTATGGTGACATTGTATTGTCTATAAAACATAGTATAGCATGCTATGATCGTCATCGTCAACATTCTAACGTACACCTTCTTAACGATACATATATATCCCGTGTACATAACTATAAAATTTAAACAAAACATGACTCATAAAACACTACTGATCTGTATTCACACTCCTGTAGACCTTATTACAACATGAACAAGCTAGAGCTTGTAAGACACCTTAAAATGTCAACTGATGTCAAAACAAAACGTTGACCAAGGTCAACACTCACTAATTAAGTCCCTGCTATGGTAAGCTTTCCTTGTGTGGGTGGTTTCCAATACCTTCACTTGTTGGACCACTAATGGACACATCCCCGAAGACGGGATGCGCCAATCCAGACCCTTCGCCGTGTAGACTGGCCCCACCGGTTCCGCTTGGCACGATGCCAGTCTGTCTCTGTAAGGCATGTTGGTTCACCGAAGAAAACGGTGACTGCGGACCGATCCCTGTAGGTGATTGTGTCATCATATGGGACTCTGGGACCATGTGTTGCGATTGCATTTGCATTTGCATTTGTTGTTGCATAGAGTTTGTGTATGGCTGCATTATCATATTTAGTGTGTTACAACTTACAAGTTACAAGTATAATATATGCATAAAGGGTTTGGTTCAAATAAAAGTTAAATTAGCGTGCTAAATGTGCGAATTAAACAGTGTAATTATATATATACAAGTAGTGTAATTACACCACATGCAAATAAACGGTTTCACATAATTACACTACTTGTATATATAATTACACTATTTGATTCGCATGTTTAGTCCAGTGTTTTTAGTTTGTACGTTAACTTTCCCGTATATATAAATATAGTAACTATAATATTGTTTATAACATAGTTTTAGATTATTACCTGAAGACGAATAGGGGATTGCTTCGGTTGACAATCAGCTATTGCAGCCAAGTACATGAGGTTGTGTTGTAGCCTAGTTTGGTTTCTGGACAATAAGAACAAAGTGTTTCACAATCTTTAGTACCTTATGATGGCGAAACGTGCAAGCCAAAAAGCGGTTGATCAAGTCGAAACACAAACAACTTCTTTGTCCATCTTTATGTTTTTTAGGTAATCAATGTAATGAATATGATTGTAAAAACTATAATATTAAATACATAGTATGTATATTTATTTACATAAGAAAATGATCTATTCTACCCTAACTAGATCAACTTTAACTTGTTTACTTAAGAACATGGCCATAGTGTATTTTTAATGTATAAAACCGTCAAAATCCTTTTAACAAAAAACACGATTAAAATTGCGTAAACATAATACGTTATAATTTTATTTTAAAAATGGACAAAAAGTGTTTCAGGTCAACTCAACTCGCTTTGACGTGTTATTAACCTCATCCTTCCGTTTTGTCACATCTAAGGCCAATCATAAACCTTAAGGCTATTTGGTAGCCTAATATAAACATTAAGAGACTATCTCTGAATCGTTAAGACCGTCTCTTAGCGGTTCATGAAGCAGTTTAATGTGTAAGTTTTAGAAACAAGTTGATCCATTCAGATGTTATCTTTTAATCAGTCAGGTGTCATCCAATCCATTCAAATGCTATCTTTTAATCAGTCAGGTCTACACAAGGTTGACAAACAGACCCTAGATGTATAGAAATTGACAAAGGAAAAAAGTACACTCACTCTGCACATTCACTGAATTTCCCAGTACTTTGATTCTCCAGAATGTTCAAAATCAATGCTTTGTTTTCATCCAAATACTACACACACAAATATTAGTTGTATATATACTTGTCAGATCAAAAAGATCAACTTTACATGTAGCCTAAAACTACTAAGCTAGTGTAACATGATGTTTGGAATTAAAGTCTGTTGATCTGCTTTTTATAAAAAAAAATAATAATAATAAAGACCTGTTGGATGTGATCAGTAGTCACACAAGTACTGGTGTTGTTGAAGGCACCTGTGTGTTGCTGCTGTTGCTGCTGCATCATCTGGTGCATGAGTTGTTGCTGCATGTTTGTATCTGTGTAAGATCTGAACTATATCTTCTGCTCTTCTGCAACAAACTTATTTAAATCTTTTATCAAAGTGAAAAAGCTTATTATTATTCACCTGACCTTTAAATTTCTTGATGATTTTATTTCTGGTTTCAAAGGTAGGTTATGAGTGTTATAAAAGTGGTAGCATGTCTTGTGATATTATTTAAGAATGTCATTTATTTTAGTACTTATTAAATGTATATATGGTACCTTATCTTGGGATTCTCCCTCACTCTATTCTATGTCACAACTCTATCTATAAATTTTAACATGATCTGCATGCATGCACCCACTCACCACATTTCATGTTCAATCATATTATCATTTGTGGCATTTTCTTAAAAAAAATGTTACATGATATAGAATATATAACTTAGTTACATTAAAAGAAAAAATCACCATAATAGTCGTATTGACTAAAAGGATAGACAAAAATAGGGCAAGAGAAATTGTGGCATCGAAGAAGATGGCGCGAGATCGAGGCGATGACCCTTTTTTGTGTTTTTTGTAAAATGACGCAAAAGAGCTATTAAACAGCGTAACAAGAGAAGATGGTGCAAGAGGTGATGTGTTGCGTCACGTAACAAGAGAAACTATTTTTTTCCCAAATGGTGCAGGAGGTGAACGGTTGGTTGACAGAGAAAAAAAAGTCAATTTTTTTTTCATAATTCATAAAAGCCAATGGGCTATTTTTATAATTTTTTTTTGTTTATATGACAATTTTGATGATTTTAATGTATTAAAACCGATTATTTAATCTTTAAATAATCAAATCGCTCTAGTACTTATTTATTACCGCAACCTATATTTTTCATGCATAAGACTTCGGAACCAAGGGTCTCTTTGAAAACAACTTTTATGTCTTTAGAATGGAGGTACTGTTTGATTATATATCTCTCTTCCCAAACCTTGTTAATACACTCTTGCTAAAAATAAGATTTTTACCAAGTATGATTAATTGATTGATATGATGTGAGATTATTAATTTCTTATCATATGGTCATGTTCAAAGATATAAAGGATATAAACACAGTTAGACATCTAAGTAGATTCAAAACTTTTGTAATATCTTGTGATAATATATTTGGATGATTGATTATATATATAAAATTTTATTATAATAAGAGCTAGAATATTATTGATGGTGGGGCCAATAATATAAAGAAAGATGGGAGTCACGTGAATGCATTGTATGTGTCATGGGGGGGAAATACGAGGATGCTTCACCTCGTAACACGTACTTGCTACGTATGCATTAAAAGTGACATTTTTTTAATGTTTTCATTATTTTGTCGCCGAGGAATCAGCATCGTGTATTAGCGTATACAAGTATGTTTGTTTGAGATTAAACAGTATACATTTTAATGATGTATTGATGTATAAATTAATAAAAGAAAAGCATAGGTAACGATTAATAGAACAAAATGTCAAAATCTAGTAGCATAAAAGCAAATGTTTCTTTTAAGTGTTGTCATACAATGTTTTTCTGACTGCTGATAATATCTGGTCAGGCTAAAAAGAAGTGCACAGAAAGATATATCCCTGTAAAGATTTGTATAGCATGATAGTCTCAGGTTATCTGTGACCAGGTGTGTCATCAGCTTATGTATATATATATATATATATATATATATTTTTCTTTTATTATAGTTGGCAATATTAATGTTCTATCAATAATATTGTTGGTTAAGATAAACTAATTAATTATAGTGATAAGTGGAAATTAACAAAATTTAAACGTTTTTAGTATTAGGCGATAGCGAGAAACATGTTATTGATAGAACGTTGGTTTGCTGGTTAGACATGTATTGTGGTTTAATTAAAAACTGTATAATGTCATGTTACGTCACTGTTATGTAGAAAGTGGACTTTTACTAGCGTATACCCTAATTAATAAGTGTGTTATGGTTTAAGTAAAATAAATATGCCCATGTTAGTCATGAATTGCTTAACGATGAACTTTAGTTTCTAATTTGATTAACTTTGTATCGTGTTATATTTTTGTATGGATAATTAGATTTAACTTTGTATTATTTTATATTAACTTAGGCAAATATTATTACTTTTATTAATAACCAAAACAGAACAATTAGACATATATATAGCTACACACATTTACAGAAATTTTAATTTTTAAGTAATTGCATATAAGGTATTTATGTCAAGGATGATTTGAATAATAAAATTCATTAGTACTGTTGCTGTTGTTGTAGTCAAACTGGGTTACATTGGTCAAAATGTTTACTTCAAGATGTAAATAAGGAACGAGACCTATGGTGTGATTTTTAGAATACCTAGCTAGCTGAACTAATTAGAATGGGTCATAAAACCGATTTTTTTTTCTTTTTCTAATAACGACTTTCTTGTGTTTAGGCCATCACACTTTTCAAATTGCCGAATTAGAGAGCTCTATTACCACAGTACTGCTAGCTTCAGAGTTCGGTTTGTGTGTTCCTCCAGAATACCATATATCGCCGGCTACCAGCCCACATACGAGCCAATTAGTGTTTGATCTATCGATCATTCATCACAATTCACTGATCATGATAAAAGTCACACACGTCAAGCTAATTTTATATATATTATTCATGATATATGTAAAAGTTGTATCTTTAAAATAACTATGATTTTATCCTTTTTATAAAACCATATTTTAAAAGATAAAATCATGATATTCTTTACAATATAGTTGATTAAACAAATGTTATAAATGCATTTTCAAACGTGAGTGATGCAAACTTGAACCAAGAGACACGAGACGACTTCTACTTAATTAAGGAATAGTCGTTAGTTATCCACTAAGGAAATAACCCATGAAACCATTTCGTGTTGATCCTTGACTAGCTAGCAAACTCCGTATGGGCGACAGTAGTTTCTTGTATCCTGTTTTTTAATTGTTAAAAAGTTTTTATTTTATTTTATTTTATTAGTTTCTCCAAAAGTTAACCTAGTTTTACATGTTGTCAAAAAAGTATAATTTGTCATGCCTCTCACAAAGGTAAGCATCATCACATATTCACATATCTATGTTTTAATAACAGGATATTTTATTGTTGGAAATAGTATCGTTTCTCGCTCTCCAAATTACCCAACTACATGTGTTAGCAATAATCACATCGGCAACCTTTTTTTCTCCTTCATTAACTTTATTGTTGAAAGTACTTGAATCAAATATCAAACCAGCCATCTAATATATCTAGTGATCGGACTAACTAGCTTTAAAATATCGAATGAAGTGATAATATTTTTAGAATTTTATTATAAACAAATGAGTAAACACACATGTAAAACCAAGCACTGGTGAAGCTTGACTTGATATAGGCCCTTTATAAGCTTTGCCCTTGTAATTATAAGCCGAATATTCGGTTTGTGTTTTTTAGAGCATTTCCATCCAATCCTCCATAATTATGTGAGGGGGATTGGTAAATTATAGGGTGAAGTTTTGAATGATTGTGAGTGTAACTTATAGGGTGAAGAGAGAAATGTAATGATTTTTTGTAAATTTGGGGAAATATTTAGGAAACATTGTTTGCTCCTATTTATTTTTTAATATTTGTTGGATTTGTTGTGAGTAGAGGTAATAGAAAACTGTAATGATAAAAGTATAAACTATATTATTTAACTAAACAGGAAAGAGAAATGTAGTGTTTTGTAGTGTAATTATAGAGATGGGGATGGGGGATGGAATGTGAATGCTCTTACTGGTATAAAATACGAAACTGAAAATGTGTAATTCACAAACCAAATTTTGTATTGATTGTGGTGGCACAACACCATATCGTTACCGGTGGTGCTGGAATACCAAAAAAATACCGACATCGACTCGCATTAAAATGAATATTGATAACAAAATGGTGTTCAGTCGAGATGAATATTGGTAAATATACATATCATTTTTCATAAAAATACATATATATTTTTTTAAATTCTGGGTCTGGCGGGGCCAGGGGCCATCAGCCACCCAGCCCCACCCTAAGGTCGGCTATGAGGCAGAGCCTGATGGTCGATCGACCTGGCCCGACACTCCGATATACCTGAATTTTTATTATTTATTAAATTATATAGTTTATTTTTAAAAAAAATTATGTATTTTTAATGTTTAAACCTAATCACTCAATTAATTTAAGTCCCAATTCGCATTTGGCCCAAAAATATTTTACGATTCTCGAAGACTGCCCTGCTACCATAGAACCAATAACGTGCACGTAAACAAAATATAAGTCTCAGATGGCACACGACATTTTGAAAGAACTAAATAGAGTTCAAAAGTATTCAATTGGACTGATGCGTTATAAAGGATAGTTTTCTAATACCTCTTTCGTACCACGTCAATAAGAACACTTCTTCTATCTATTACTTTTGATACCGTGTATGTCATAAAAAATAAATCTTTGAATTGCAAGTTGAATAGATTTTCTACATTTGAGACCCATTCAATTTGAAACAAACAGCATTTTTATTTGAATTTGCTTTTAGTAATAACTAAAATATATCAATTTATTGATTTAGATAATTAGATCCATCAACTTTTAATTATATTTTACCAAATAATATATATTTAATTATTTCTTCTGTAGTTAAT
This sequence comes from Bidens hawaiensis, assembly GCF_021521415.1. NCBI lineage: Eukaryota > Viridiplantae > Streptophyta > Magnoliopsida > Asterales > Asteraceae > Bidens > Bidens hawaiensis. The sequence goes on from NW_027496698.1 coordinate 177,156, forward strand.
TACAAAAGTTGTTATATTATAATATAAGACCAAATTTAAGGTTGCATATTCAAGAGAAATAAATTAATAAATTGATAGTTACACATATTATGTTTATTCATAAAACACATGCAAATGTGAAATGTCCCATATGAAATATTCCAAGTCAACATAAAGAAAAATTCAAGTCAAAGTCAAAAGCATAGGCCCATTATTTCAATATAAATAACTTTAACAAGTTTCTCTTCTTGAATATTATTCACCAAACCCTAATTAAACAAGTTCACCTTTGTCTCTTTAAATCAAACATATTCATCCCCAAAACCTCACAAAACCCTCATTTTGAAATATAAACAAAGATTATAATAGCAAGAAACATGAAACATGAAACATCAATTCATTTCTCTAGCAATAATAATAGCAACACTTGCTATTTTATCGAGTTTCAAACCAACCGAATCATGCAGACTTTTAGATGGAGATTTTGAAGAAATATGGATGAAAAGAGGAAATCTTTTGTTGTCGTCGTTACAACAACGAAGGCCGGTCCAGCCACCACCAAGAAATGGTTGTAACTGGACCGGTGGCAACCGTTGTATCCGCTCTAAGAAGGCCGCCGGTCGTCACCATACCGCCGCTGCTCCGCCACCACCTCCACATGAATTCTCTCAATCATTTGTTCAAGTGGGAGAGAACACTATCTAGAGTCTAGACACCATGCATGTTAATATAAGCAACGTTATATTTTCAATTGTTCAAACATTTTGACTTCATATATTATTTGTTTTTTCGTTTAAATAATTTATAGCACCTAGACTTTTAGATTTGTTATTTTTGCGTACTTATCATTATATGTTTAGCTTAATAATTATGAAAACATATGAATTTTAATTATTAACACTTTGTTATTTGTTAAAATTTTATTTAATTCTAAATTAACATGATATTCAATTTCTATATTACATTATGATGTGTTAGTGTTATAAGAAATACTTAAATTATTTTACATAGGGTGGCTTCATTGATGAACTACATAAAAGTATGAAACCAGAAAACAATATAATTTATATGTAAAAAGTCGATCATTTTTATATTTATATATACTATTTCCCCCCCTGCTTTTACGTATAAACAAATGTATAAGCCGTTTAATAATATATGTATTTCAAAACTAATGAAAGCATTGACCCGAACTTAGATAAGTGTATAAACTGTTAAAATTAAATGGGTTAGACGCGTCGGTATATGCTGCTTCGTAGAAACAACCGACAACAATAACTCAAACTCAAGAAATTGGAGTTACGCTTGTAAAATATTCGACACCATGCATGTTATAAAACATGTGTTTCTAAACCGATATCATCACTACATCGCTACAATAACCTTTATAATAATTCGTCAAATAATAAGGTTCGGACACATCATTGTACGATGTAATTGCCAACGCAATGCTAGCTAGAAATCTACATAAAAATCAATTACTCCGTATAACACTACGTACAGTAACCTTGTAATGTTGACAGACTAGGTTTAAGATGTGTCATCACAGCGCCACTGCCGTTTAACACCACCCTTGACCCTTGACTTTTTTTAGGTGTATTGGCCGGTATAATAGTATTTGAAACAACATTTAACCAACATGCATCACATCGTGAAAAAAACGTAATTCGTTTATAATTGGTATATATGACTAAAGCAAAATTTGAAAGTATAAAATGTGAATTACATGGTGTAATTTATTCTAAAAGCTTGAAGTATGTTAAAGATATTTGAGATTAAAAAAAGTTGAAAACATTTTGGTTCTAAAAGCAAAAAAAAAAAAAAACATTGTGTGTAAATGCTTGTGCGTATTTCAAATTTCTATTAAATACAATTATGTCACAACAATTCTACCCTATATATTTGATCAAGACGGCACCGAAATAATCTACACGTAAAACATATATACATAGGCCATGTTAAATACAATTACCAATTCAAAGTATAAAACTGCATGAAGCACGCAAACACTTGTATACAATGCTTTAATGTATTGCGTAAGATGGTCTTTTAATCATCTCTTTTCAATACATGTGATTATCTTTTATACATTACATACGTACAACAAGTGTTTATGTGGCTCGGACGCTCGGTCAAGCGTGCTACTTAATTAAGATTAATTCCATGTTTAACACACCTCTATACTATCTATAAAGGATACAAAATTTTCCTACACTTAAAGTCTTGCATAACTATCGGTACAAATTAAGTTTTGCATTATAAAAGTATTGATAATACTGAAATTATTTAATGTTCTTGAAAATATAAATGAAAAATAGTAATTATATCGAAACATAAGACAAACGAGTAACAAACTGCATCGTTACCCTTTTTAATTTGATAATATACCAAATTATTTTTAATATTAAAATTACCGTAACTACCACCATTTCAAACATCACAAGCAAAATTAGTCAAAAAGATTTACAAAGTTCACCTTTTCAGGTTGTCTAGCTACTATAATTTAATAGTTACAATGTTTTAGGAAGTGTTACGTGTTCACATATTAGTAAAACAAAAGTCAACTTTAGTTCTCTAAAAATGGGTGACCGAATGATTTGAATAATATATACACGCTATTATATATCGTTCCCTTAAGTAGACGCCAGTCAACATTCGGACCAAGGAATTGAAGAAGTAATAAGAACCCTTCAAGGTCAACAATTTATTGATCACCCTTAGGTCATAACACGTTCAACACAATAACAACTGTCGGGTGCAACTTATAATACTTTTCATACACTGAAGATTCAAGATTCAAATCAACTAACCCTATTGCAATGTTGAAACGAGAGTATGTGCGTGGTCTTTGCGAATCAAACTATTGTGATACTCATTTGAAACTTAAAATACTAAACTTGTCTTTTTTGTGATAGTAGAAAGAAACGCAAAGTTATATTTTAATAATAATCTATACCCGGTCTCTATTTTCATTTACATTACGTTGTCAAGGTAAGTCCTACTACATAATCGTCATTGACTTACATTTGAGTCTGACTCGGTTTGCTCACAATTATTATTTTAAACTAAATGGGGAAACATACAACCGAAAATCAAGTACAAATGAAACATAAATCAATGATAAATTTATTATTATGCTATTGGAATTACCTTTAGAACGGAATATGAAAGTTAAGACTCTTATCAGTCAAATTTTCAGTATGAATAATATCGATCGATTAATAGCATTTAGATTATTAAAATCTAAACTTTTGTTTAAGAAAAACTAAAAATTATTAGAGTTAATTTGAATAAAACTTGTAAACAAGAAAGAAAAACAAAAGCTACGTTTGAAATTTATAAATCTTGCTCAATTTGGGCCAATGACTAGTTTGATAAAATAAAACGTAAATTAACAGGGTTAAATATACTATTTACCCTTTTTAAGTAAAGTTGTTAACATGCAAATGCAAGTGAGAATCTATCGTAAAATAAATCAACAATAGCATTTCGAAAATACCTAAATCAATAATAACGTTTAGGCAGATTACACTAAAAAGTATCAAAGAGTATGATCACGATCAAATATGTCGGAAGACAATGGTTGTTCGAAAGTGAGTATCTCGTTTGCAACAGATTACAAACGGATACGAACTGTTTTACAGGCGGAACACTGACAATTTTTGTAAAGTTGTCCCAAAATATTTATTTTCAACAGATATACATAATTGTTCATCATATATGATATATATGGCTCAAGATATATTTAAATTTATATAATTCATTAATAATTCGATCCATGGTAAAACCATACAAGAAAGAACAAACATTTGTTGTCTTACTTTCAACATATAATTATATTAGCATCAAACTTACTTAACTATACATAAATTAATTAATTAATTAATTAATAGATCGCGATTAGCATGCACTTCATGACTAGTTTTGCATGAATTATTCCTTAATTATCATTTTGTAACCTCAAGCTCCAAGAGACCCCATCATCAACTTCCGGTTCACAACGCTTCCAACCGAACCTTGCAACATTGACGACGGTTTTGTACTAGCAGCCCAAAAGCGATTAGCGAAGGCCTTTTCGCTAACCACGGGTGGGTTGCATGGGTTCCCACCATTAGGTGTATCACCGCAACCACTTCCAGGAGTCGGTGTAGGGTCGTGGCCGAGAGACGGTAAGAGGAGTTGGTTCATGTTCATGGCTTCATGGCTTGCATTGCATGGATCAACCATGGCTAATAATACAACCATTGATAGTAATATTGTTGTTGCTTCAAGAACACTAAGGCTTTGCTTTTGCATGGTAAATGTTTCTTGTGTTGTATTTTGTATATTATTATTTTAATTATGAAGTGAATGAGTACGTAGTTATATATTTATAGGGAGCATGGTCTTATGTTAAAGGTTACGTGTTATTCAAGTCATGATGGCTTAGAAGTTTGAATGTAGACCGGCGGAATGTGGTTTTGGTCGTAAGAAATGTAAAATTTTCAATTAATTTATTTTTCCTATGATGTATGTTATTTTTTCTATTAATTATTATAATATAGATTTTAATAATCTAAATTTTAACGTATTAAATGGTGATAACCTATATAAAGTTAGTCCAATTAATGATAATTTTAACTTGTACTTTCGTTGTAGACAGCATGATATGAATCCAATTACTTGGGAAGCTCGATCGGGGCTTGTGGGAACACCGCCCCCTCCCATTTGACGTCGAAATTTGGCTTCAAAATCTTGGGAAATCTTAGAGTTGTTTCTCTATTATGTATACCTAATATTAATAAATAATAAAATGTTGTTTTTTTATTCTAGCTTAAATTTTAAATTAATGAAGTGCTAGTTTTTATTTTAGTTCTTCATATTTTAAAATTAATTTAATATTTAAAATAAAAATTTTGTTAGAATATTATTTTTATAGCAAATACTATGTGGCATGCATTTGGGGAGCCATTTGGTCAATGCCCTTCAATTTAGGGAGTTTAAGAAGTTTAATTTATGAAAAATAAACAGACGTGACGAATAAGTGGTATTTGGGGGATTCGGTTTCCAACTATAAGGAAGAAGTAACTTTGTATGCCCGAACATTTGTTAGTTTATGTTATTTCTTAAACAATTATAATATTTTTTACGACAAAAAACCAGTCAGTTGTTTATAGAACGAGATTGCAATAAACGTTTGTTACCACTAGTTAAATTGTTAGTATGAACCTAATAGATAATAATTTAGATTACTTAATTTCAGTGAGTCTAAATATATTTACAAACGTAATTGTATGTGTAGAGGTAGGGTACCAAAAAGACCCGAATACCCTTAAGTATCACCCGCGGGTCACAGAGGATTATAAGCTACCCGCGGGACATATGGATCACCCGCATATCACGATTGAGGAAGAACGTCCTCACAATACGTGCAGAAGCATCCGAGCATCCTCAGAAGACGTCCGTAGGACAAGATTTATGTCCGCATAATAACTTGAGGATAGTGCCAGCGGGACAGCTGTCCATAACTAATTGTCTTCTAGAAGACTTCCCAAGATGCTTTCTTGGGCAATACGTGATCCTTCGGCCAATCAGCCAGTGACATCTGGCAAGGTCGTTACAACCCTGCACATGGCTAATATTCCCCAATTGGCCAATGATGAGGAGACACGTATCCAGGTTGTTATGCATGCACATGCAACGTATAGCTCAATCTATCATACGATGACACGCGTCCAGGTGGTTACCAGAAATCTTCTAGAAGAGGACAGCTGCCCCAATCATCTTCCATCATCCTTCGGCTATAAATACCTTGTCAAACGGTATGAGGTATTCATTCATTGACAGATATTCTGACTACACTTAGTCTTTATACTTCAGTACTTTCTTCATTACGAATGTTACTGATTCTCACGCCGGAGGGTGGTTACAGGAAGACCCCACCCTCTTGTCCTTCCTGTAACGAGACTCACGGTGTTTGTTTTGCAGGTTCCGGTCACTGGACTTTGGGAAGTGTTACTCATATTGTGGTAGTAGTTATCGTATTGTACCCTGTGGACTCATCGGATCCAGGACCCATACCCGGGGAACGGATCTGTGTTTCTTCACTGGCGCCATCCGTGAGACCGTTAGAACAACAATAGTTTTCGTTGGTTTTTTTGTTCGTGTAATATGAGTAAACTTCCTGAAGGGCCGACGGGAACCCCTGCAACTGAGTCACATGTAACTAACACAGAAGCACCTCCGGGTCTTAGTGTTTTTGCACGCATCACGACTCCGAGTGGCCATACTCTTGAGCGAGTCACAACTCCAGGGTCACGGAACATCGACGTAACACCTGGGAGTTTTACCCTAGAGAACGTCACGGCACCAACCGGTACCACCCCCCCCAGACATGGGATGGGCCTCGGCACCGGAAAGTTCTAATTTTGGTAACCTCAGGCGAATTACGGAATAAACTCACCGAAAACGGTCGATATTCGATCTGGAAAATGATTCGGGTGATTCCGGCAGGGCGAGATCTCAACAACGTAACTCTAGAGCTAGAGGAACGTTAACTCCTGAAGAATGGCTCCATGCACAACAACAGAGTTTGGTGGCCGAATATGAGCGCAGAAAACGTAACGAACGATTTCATGCTCGTACTTTGGATTATGAAGAATCCCCAAGAGGATCTCCTTCCCCTCCACCAACAGTGCGCGGAAGCCAAATCCGTTACAGCCAGCAGACAGAACAAGAGTTTGGCGAACTTCCGAGGCTGCGTCCTCGCCCCCCGCATAAATATGCGGACGCCATTTTACTTAGACGAGTTTGATGATTATGATTCATCCTACCACCCGGGAGATTACAGTATGTATACGGGTGACAGTAGGATGAGTTCCCAGGCGAAAAGAAGCCATCCGCATGATATGGTCCGCCATACCGAATACCACAGCAATGCGGAACAAGACTTCACCAAACCATACCACCCCGCGGCCTTCGCCGAAAAGCAAAAATTCATAGCAAGTATCGCCACAGCACCTTTTCCCGTTAATGCTAAGATACCTACATCGGTGGGTAAGTATAACGGTATGACTGATCCAAGTGATCATCTCCAAAACTTTATTGCGGTAGGTGGTGTTAGTGGCTGGACGCTCCCCTATTGGTGTCACATGTTCGCATTAACACTAACAGGGGCAGCAAGGGAATGGTTTGAAAAATTACCGGACGGAGAAGTTTCCAGTTGGGACGACTTAGTGAAAAAATTTTCCCAGCACTTCAGTCAACAGAAGAAACATACTCGAGATCAATCAGAAATTTTGGATGTTGTCCGCAGCGACAACGAATCCATAGAAGACTTTATCACCAGGTTCAACGTTGAAAGTTTGAACATTGGTGGGATAAGTAAGGACATGCTCCGCCGTGCCTTCCGCAAAAACGTCAAGTGTGATGATTTAGTCCGCACACTTACTGGCAGAGATGGAATGCCAAAAGAGTGGGACGAACTTATGACTGCGGCAAAGATATATGCTAACACTGAGAAAACTTTGAGGAATGGTAACCCGAAGCAGAAATTCAAAGTTGAGTTTCAGAATCCAAGACCTAATAGACAGGCGAAAGGCCCTATCTGGTCAAGGCTTCAGCCAAGTGCGGAAGTATCAAAACCATTCGATGCAAGATCCCCAATAGGCAACAAGAACAAAGTGGGACCAGCAAGTTGGGGTCCCAACAATTGGACTCCTCTTTCAAAAACTCCCGCTGAAATTCTCACGACAGAGAATATAAAATTCAGAAAACCACAGCCGCTAACAAGAAGATCGTTCTTAGACGTTACCAAGCACTGTTCGTATCATGATGATATCGATCACAATACGAATGAATGTAGGTCATTGAAAAATGAAATTGAGTCGGCTGTGAAATCTGGAAAGCTCGGACACTTGGTAATAAATGGAAAACCCGATAACGGAAAAGCACCCGTACGAGACATTCAGGGTCCGAGTAAAAAACAAATCAAAGATTTAAATGTCCATCTGATACAAGGTGGATATAACCCAGGAAGAAAGAGGAAAGAGTCCGATGATGAGGATTGGAAGAATGAACCAGTAATTTTTTCACGAATCAAGGGGGGTCCGAACAACAAAACTCCCCTGATCATCACTGCTCTCTTTGGACACTATCGTTCGCACTATGTTTTCTTCGATACTGGTAGTACGTCAGACATTATGTACGCACAATGTTTTGACCAATTGGACGAGGAGGATAAAGAAAGATTGAAACCCATTCACGCTCCAGTATCTGGGTTAGGAGGGGAAATAATGCACCCTAGGGGGGTAATTTCGTTTCCAATCACTCTAAGTGATGGAATTCATTCTAGAACCGAGGAGGTTGAATTCCTGGTTTTACTAGCAACATCAAGACATGATATTATCCTCGGACGAGAAGCGATTGATGATTTTAACGCCCATCCGTCCACAGCTCATGGTGCAGTGGGAGTCCCAACTCGCACTGGCATCGCAATAATTCATGTTAATAAACATTGCTTTGCAACCGAAAGCTCAAAACCTAGAAAGATTCCAAAACAGTCTCTGAGGACTGAACCAGAAAAGTGGGTTTTGAACAAAAAGTTTCCTGATCAAACTGTAACAATAGGACATGCTATTTCTGAGATAGTGCGGACTCTTTTAAAACAGTTGTTATCAAAGAATATTGACGTCTTCCCATGGCAACCCGCGGACATGACTAGCGTCCCGCGGAACATCGCGGAGCACAAACTACGGGTAAACTCGCTATTCACGCCAATTGTTCAAAAACAACGCAAGATGGGCCCGGAACAAACGAAAGCAATGAATGAGCAAGTCCAGGACTTATTACAAGCTGGGATCATCCGTCCAATCCGCTATCAGACATGGGTCGCCAACCCAGTCATTGTTCCAAAGAGCAACGGAGCATGGCGGATGTGCATTGATTTTAAAGACCTCAATAAAGCATGTCCTAAAGATTGTTATCCCCTGCCGGAAATTGACCTCAAAGTTGATGCTGTGGCACCATTCAAATTCAAATGCTTCATGGATGCCTACAAGGGCTATCATCAGATCCGCATGGTTTCGGGCAATGAGGACAAGACAGCATTCCGCACAGACCAGGGCACCTTTTGTTACAAAATGATGCCCTTCGGACTAAAGAATGCGGGAGCCACATATCAACGATTAATGGACATAGCGTTTAAATGTCAGATTGGCCGAAATTTGGAAGTTTATATGGATGATCTCGTAATCAAAAGTGTTGAGGAAGATCAGATGCTAAGAGATATCGAAGAGACCTTTGAAACTTTGAAAAGCATCAACATGAAGTTAAATCCAGCCAAGTGTTCGTTTGGAATGGAAGAGGGAAAATTTCAGGGAGTAATCGTTACGGACGCGGGTTTCAAGGCAAATCCCGATAAAGTTCAAGCTATAGCCCGCATGCCTTCCCCATCTTCCCTCAAAGAAGTCCAGACACTTAATGGCCGACTGGTTGCTTTAAATCGTTTCTTGGCAAATCATGCAGCCAAGTCCCATCCTTTCATTTCAACACTAAGAAATTGCCTTAAGAAAGCACATTTCAATTGGACTGCAGAAGCAGAACAAGCTTTTTTGGAGGTTAAAAAATGTTTGATGGAGCTGGCCACGTTAACAGCATCCTATGCGGGAGAACCTTTAACATTATACCTATCAGCGTCGGACATTGCCATCGGGGCCGTCCTCCTGACAGATCGAAAGAATGTCCAAACGCCGATCTATTACGTCAGCAGAACACTGTCGGACCCAGAAACAAGATATTCCATGCTGGAAAAACTTGTTTTAGCACTGGTCTATGCTGCCCGACGCCTCCGCAGGTACTTTCGGGGGCACCCCATCAACGTGTTAACTGGTTACAAGCTCAAAAACGTTCTTAGTAAGCCAGAATTGTCTGGACGCCTAGCTAAATGGGCCATCGAGTTAGGTGAACATGACATAGAGTATAAACCTAGGCCAGCAATCAAAGGGCAGGTATTGGCGGACTTTGTAACAGAAGTCCCGCAACACAAAGAACAAGAATGTTTGATAGAGCAACAACCCCAAGCACCTCCGGAACAAGGACAAGTTTGGTCATTGTTCACGGATGGAGCATCAAGCAGTGAAGGGTGTGGCACAGGCTTAAGGCTAGTCAACCGAGGGGCACAAATTTACGTATGCCATCAAGTTGGATTTCAAGAGTACCAACAATGAGGCAGAATACGAAGCCTTCCTTGCAGGACTGCGGATAGCAAAGAAGCTTGGGGTAAAGCATTTGGAAGCTCGGGTGGACTCTATGTTAATTGTGGGGCAGATAAATGGAACGTACGAAGCCAAAAACGACACCATGGCTTCTTATTTTTCGCAGGCAAAAGTCTTGATCCGCCAATTCACCTCCTTCAATATTGTCCACATTAAAAGAAGCGAGAACAAATCGGCGGACGCCCTTAGCAAATTAGCTTCAATGAATTTCGAGCATTTTGCTAAAGATATCCGTGTGGAAATCCTGGAACATCCATCCGTTCCACAAAATCAAGTCTTGGTAATCCAAACGGGCGCTGAATCATGGATGACGCCTATAAAAGCTTACTTATCCTCCGGAGCACTTCCAGCAGGGAAGGCTGAAGCTCGGAAGATCAAGCACAAAGCTTTGAATTACCAACTGACTGATGGTATCCTGTACCAGAGATCATTTCTTGGCCCGCTCCTGCGTTGTGTGGACGCGGAGGACGCAAACTACCTAATTCGAGAAATTCATGAAGGTATTTGCGGATTACACGCGAGACCAAGAATGACAGTGGCAAAAATTATGAATGCAGTGTATTATTGGCCCGGCATGCACGTGGACGTTGTGCAAGAAATCAGAAAATGTGATTCCTGCCAACGTCATGCCCCCAACACCTTGCGTCCAAAAAACGAGTTAGTTCCAGTCACTTCAGCTTGGCCGTTCCAGAAATGGGCAATCGACATAATGGGACCTTTCCCTGAAGCCCCCGGACATGTTAAATTCCTGATAGTAGCCATCGACTACTTTACAAAATGGGTGGAGGCCAAACCAGTTGCTTCTATAATAGCAGCGAGTGTTAAAAAATTCTTGTGGGAATTTGACATATGCCGTTTTGGTCTCCCTCTAGAACTCGTTAGTGACAACGGAACACAATTTGCGGACAGTGGGCTACAAGATTGGCTAAAAGAATTACATGTTTCTCAAACTTTCACCTCAGTAACCCACCCGCAAGCGAATGGTCAGGTGGAAAGAACCAATCGGACCATCAAAGAAGGAATCAAAGCCAGACTGGGTACTAGAAGGACGGGTTGGGTCGATGAATTGCCCCATGTGATATGGGCGTTCCGCACTCAGAAAAATTCCAGTAATTTCGAAACCCCCTTTAGTTTAACTTATGGCACATAGGCCATGATTCTAGCCGAAATCGGAATCCCATCCGCCAGAGTCCTCATGATCGACGATAACGATCAAGAACTTCGGATGAACCTTAACCTCCTTGAGGAAAGGAGGGAGTTGGCATCGATCCGAGAGTATAACTATAAACGCCAGTTGCAAAAATATTATAACTCTCGGATCCAAAGGTGTGAATTTGACGCGGGAGACTACGTCTTCCGCAGTAATGAAGCCTCAGGGCAAGAGCCTCAGGGAAAGTTGGCTCCTACCTGGGAAGGACCCTATAGAATTCAGAAAGTTCTATCTAAGGGTGCCTATAAACTAGAAAAGTTGGATGGGACAGATGTCCCTAGAACTTGGAATTGGGACCAACTAAGGAAATGTTACATTTAGTAGGTTTGTCTTTTAGCCTGCGCGACCACCAAGATATTAAGAACCTTTGTAATTTCTTTCCGTGTAATTTGGTTTTTGCCTTAGTTATGAAAATTTTCATTTCAGTCATTTGAGACTTGTATTGTTATGTAACCCTTTATTGGCACTTAAAGAAGATCTTTCAAAACACTTATATTATGATAATGATAAAAAAGTGTGCCGGATACAAAATCAAAACTTCTTTTATATACACAAATGAGGTTACAACAAAAGATCAAGTTACAAGAAAAACAAAAAGTCTATCTATGGCGCGGCATCTTCATGTTCCGCATCATCACCGCCCGCATCCTTTTCTTCTTCCTCTTCTTCACCATCAAGCTCAAGAAGAGTTTTCAGTTGCTGGATACTGTCTTCCTTGTCAGCAAGACCAGCTATCTGATGGGTCAAAGGGAATTTCAACAAATCAAAGTCCTTTGATTTTTGCTTAAGGATGCCAACAGTATCTTGACCAGCTAAGACATACTCTTCAGGAAGCATGGAAGTTGAGCCAAACTCATAACCTTCTTTAAAGCCTAGTTGGCGACCAGCCTGCTTCGAAGCTTTGAGGAGGATGGCAACGCAATTCCCAAGCTTGTCACTTGCTCGACATCAGCAATGACCTGTTCAAACAATCATACACAAGTAACTCTAAACACTTAGATTATTTATAGCATGTAAAAGACACATACCTTGGGAATAGCCTCCGCCAATAACCACTTTTGGTCCGCCTTGGCCCGAACAAGCTCCATCTTATGCTTAGCACATTCCAAGGATTGGTTACGGCTCTTGGCATTAAGATCAGATAAACGCTTGTCCTTCGCTGCTGATTCAGCCTGAAGAACTTCCAATAATTTGGCCTGTTCGTCCAATTGTTTTTGAAGAACAGCCTTGGCTTCCTCAGCAGCGGATCGTGCAGTCTTCTCCGCCTCCAAGGCTTGTCTGGCCTCCCTAGCTTCATTCATAGCTTTAAGAGCTTCTTTTTTAGCATCGGAAGCAGAGGCCGCCAGCTCGTCCCATTGTTCGTTCATAGATAACCAGTCTCTGGTTATCTCATGGGTGGTAGAAAGAGAGTTCGCCAAATAATAAGAGTGAGAGTTCAGCAGTTCTTGGCAAACACTGAGGCGACGCCTCTCCTTCTCACCATGTGGGAGACACTCCCCCAAAAATTCAAAGCATGTGTCTACCTCGCGGAATGTTGAATCCCGACGAAGAGACCAGTTAGGCTGATGCGGGGTGGGATCCTCCCCCTCAGGAGGAGGAGAAGTTGGGGAAGCATAAGGAAAGGTACTTTTTCCCCCCTGATCCCTGAAGTGGTGAACATGTTGAGGAGACGATTCCTCAACACATTTAAAAACCTCAACCCCCTTCTTCTTCAGCGGGGAATCGTCCGCCACAACTACCGGATCTTCAATAGTGTTAGAAGACGGTGGTGGCGGACGAACAGGAGAATCCTTCAACCTAGAAATATTATCCGATAAGTTATCCAGGTTTACTGAAAAATATCAACAAACATTTTGAAAAACATTTCAATTCAATACAGTTGAAAGTGAGAAAAACGGTGCATACCCAGCGAAAGGTCCTCCGCATCAAGTTGTTCCAATCGGGCTTCCAAGGCGGAAGGTTTGGTCTTCTTGGACTTCTTCTTCTTCGAAACATCCTTGACAGGATGAATTTTTCGCTTGCCCGCCGCCTTGGAAATGCCCATATCAACGGCCGGACGTTCACCTTCGACAACAGCATCATCAGGTCCAGGACCCTCAACTTTTGCAGTGGTGCCAACGTCATCGTGGCTCGTTGTTTGAGTAGCCGCAGCTCGTTGACGGGTGAGACCTGCAGTCGAGCCCATAGCTTCATTAGCATCAATTGAGTAAACTTCTCCACAAAGTAATGACTCCTCGCTAGACGAAAAGAGTACAACCACCCTCCTGGAAGTAATAGCAGTTATAGGTTTGGGTTTCAAAAGGCCCTCACCATTTTGCACGCATTCTTCAACATACTTCTCACCTTTGGAATACATTGGTTCAGAAACCAATGGTTCCGGACGAACGGCAGTAGGGAACAAAAAATTGGTACTGGTACGATCCAAAAAGGGTCCGTCCCTGGGATCAATCGGACGACGAACCATCATTCCCTCTTCCTTGTCTAACAAGGTACTGAAGGCGGAACCTTAACCTACACAAAATAAACAAAGTCAGAAAACATTTCGTATTAAAGAAAAGGCAAAGATTATGAGAAAACTTACTCTTGTCGGCTTTCTCATAGTATGGTTCCAGATCTGGGAACGGCCACAGGCGGCTCATCTTCGCATACACCATCGCCCCGTGAATTGGGCGCATAGGAGTAGGTGTGGAGGTCAACGTCCGATACCATGCTTGACCCTCATGAGCGGAGGCCGCAATCACCGGCATGGGTTCTTCCGCCTTGCGTTACGTCATGGTAAACGGAATAACATCCTCTCGGATCCAAAAAAATTTCGGTTTCCAACCATGAAGACTACGGATCCATTATGTACCTATAGTCTTCTTCTTGTCAACAGAGGCAAAACTGTACCATCCATCACGATAGGTCATTTTGTAGAATATAGCAAACATGCCAACAGAAGGTTCAAAATTGTGAGTTTGGCAACAGAATTCGAAGTGTCAAATTCTAAACATCCCGAAGGGATGGATCTGGTAAAGATGAACCTTGTAGGTTGTTAACACCGATTGAACGAATTTAGTAATTGGAAACCGGAAGTTCCCAGTGGTGAAATGATCCACGTACACAGCCATCTTCTTTGGAGGAGGGTTAGTGGCGATGGAACCACTCACAGGCCGCTCCGGCTCCCACTCTTTTGTTAAACCATATACGTTAACAATGTCGTTATAATCCTCTTCTTTAAGACAGGCCTCAACATCACTGATAGTAGGGGTACCTTTCTTCTCTTTAGCCAGTTTAACTACAAAGGATTAAGAATGTCACAGAAAGAAGAAGAAATCAAAGAGAAAATAGAAAAGCTTCAAACGTTTGAAAGATAAGAAATCCGAAAGCGATAAAGGATAAATAGAAGACACAAGGGTCATATTTATACCCATCGCAATTAATGCGACCCATAAAATGGCAGAGGAGAGAGAAATCGCAGACCAACAGATGACCGACACGTTAGACGGGAAGTTCAAGATAATGAAGACAGCCTGTCGAAGGCATCACACACGTCGTATCAGTTGTCCCTAACAGATATCTCTTTCCACCACGTCAGCATGGTTACCCAAGATATTCAAAAATTTCAAAAAGTTGAAGATTTCAGATATATCTCCTAACAGATATTTTCTTTGAAAAAAGGAATATCCACAAAAAAGACAAAGATTTCTTCCATTAATTATCCAAAAAATAATTGCAAAAAAAGAAAAGGAAAAAATTTACAAGTAACGAGACCTATCAATCTAATCTAAGGGTTTGAGGCGGATGGATCTTCCGGAGCTTTCATAGATGTATCCTCCGAGGAATCGTCCTCGGATTCTTCCCCAAGATAGTCCTTCAAAAGCTGAACGCCGTCATATGCGGAAGCAAACTCCGGAAGCATACCTTGTAAAGAAAAAACTAAGGTATCATGCTCCTTAACCCGGTTGACATGGTCTTGTTTAACGTTCACACCCGTAGAGCAGATGATCTTTGAATGTACGATTGCTTTGCGCATAGTTCACCCCTTCGTGGAAACCAGCAACACGCCCAAGTGACGAAGAAGCAGCCATCATATTGGCAAAACTGTCAGTTAACTCCTTGCTTCCTTTGATATGGCGGATAACCTGTTAAGATAAGAACATAAGTCCCCAATATTTAAGGACGTGAATAAAACAACAAAGGTTAAGCATAACTTATAGCATCAATTCCCCGAGTAAGAAACCACTGACGGTCCTGTTCCAAACGCTCTGCCTGCGCCCAGAACTCCTTGGCTTCCGCAACAGCTTCCTTTTGAGCTTGGAGGAGAGAATTATAAGCAGTCTGAATCTCAGCAGCATTCTGATCTTTAAGTCTGGCCTGCTCTTTCTGCAACTCCAACTTTGCTTCAAGATTATGAATTCGTGCACCTTGAAGGGCCACTTGATTCTTCAATGAAGAGTTAGCCTCCTGTGCACGAGTCAACTCATCTCTTTCCCTCTGAGTTTTAGCTCGAGCAGCCTCAAGAACAGAATTTTGCTTTTCGCAAGCTTCCTTCCATCGACGTGCAGCCTCAGCGTTGCGATCTTGCTCACCCTTAAGGGCGATTTCCGCATCAGATTGTTTCTATTTAGCGGTTTGGGCGGAAAGACGATGCTCCTCAGCCTCTTTTTTGGCAGCCTCAGCGGCCCGCCGAGCTTCCCCTACTTTCCCGCCTAAGGTACGCCATTCACTTAGGACTTCTAGGCTACCAGCTAAAGCATTGGCCAGGTGATAGGCCACACTGGTATGAAGATCATGGCGGGAAAGATCGCGTTGATACGCCATCTCAGCAGGTGGCGTACAATGCTCAACAAAATCCATGCAAGCCCCAGGGTGAGAAAACCGGGACCCATTTGTAAGACCCCACGAAGGGACAAACAACTCATGCTTGTCACCTAGGCCTGTATCTCCGAAGTACCGGGAAGTTGAAGGCCTGAAACGGATCAGGGTTGAGGAAGACTGTTGTACAGGAGGACGGAGAGGAGATTCCTCAGTCCGGAAACCTTCCTCATTAACAACAGGATTGCTTTCCTGCTCGCCAACACCACCCCCAGCCTGAAAAAGATAGTCAAAACTAGTATCAGTGTCAGATTGGATATTGGCTTCCCCTGCTGCAGTATCAGATGGCGGAGTCGGTACCCTATCTTCCGCAATAGTCTCAGTTTGAGGAAGGGTTGATGGACCTTCCACATTCAGACCACTCGGGGGAGTAGCCTGCTCAGTTTCAACATCTTCCTTCTGAGGAGGAGATGGTAGTTTTTCAGCTTGAGGAGTTGGTGTAGATAACTTCTCAGAAATATCCTCACTAAAGATCGACGGGTCTACATAACAAAGTCATACTTAGTCAAACACTTATGAAAGAATGCAGTATTTAATGACGGACACATACCTTCAACAGTATCTAAACGGTCAGCAAGGTTGTACTGAGGTTTCTTGGGACGGTGCACTTTTCGTTTCTTCTTCGATGGCCCCGCCTCAGTATCTGCAACCTTCACATTTGTGTGCTTCGTTCGAGAAGCTACAAAAACTCTCTTTTTCTCCAGTTCTGCTAACAAAGATGAGACGGATGAAAGTTCAGAAGCACCTACGTCAGAATCTTCTTCCTCTCCAGAGGCAGAAAAATCAGAAGTTTCACCATCATCATCGCTCGATGATAGAATGGCGATCATTCTGTTGGAAGTAATGGCAGAAAGAGAAGGAGGGTTTAGAACATACGCACCTGTTTCAAAGGTGGCGTCCGCAGTAACAGGTTCAGCCCTGACCTTCTTCAGAAACAAGAATTGGGACTTAATCTTTTCAAGAATAGCCTGTTCCCCTGCTTCACGGATGCTCTTGCGGACGCATCCCCTGTCCTCAAAGAGAGCGTTGATCATAGAACTCCAACCTAAAAAAAGGATGGGAACTTAACTATAAGAACACTCACAAAAAGCAAAGAGATAATGTAAAGTAACTTACTTTCATTTAAATCTACAAAAATGGGCTCCATAAATTCTGTGGGCCACAAGCGACTCATGCCTGCCCACACTAGAGCTTCCTCTGGCAAAGCCCGCATGGGTGTTGGTTCCATCGTGAGTACACGATACCATTCCTGACCTTCATGATTAGCAGTAACAATATCAGGAAGGGCGGAATTCACCGGACGGCAAACCATGTTTAACGGCACCACGTCCTCAGAAATCCAAAAGAATTTATTCCGCCAATCTTTAGACACTTTCTCAACTTCATAACCGATGCTTCGGTCAGAAAATCCCTGACATGTATACCAACCATTACGCATGGCAAGGCGATAAAAAACTGAAAATCGGTCAATATGTGGCACCATACCATGTGCTATGCATACAAATTCATAATGACGAATTCGCATCATAGCACGGGGATGCAATTGAGATAAATGGATTCCATAGGCAGTTAACACCTTTGGAAGGAATCTCGTTATGGGTAAACGGAAGTTCCCATGAACAAAATAATCGGCATACAAAGCCAATTTCCCAGGTGGTGGGAAACTGGCTATAGAACCGATAGAAGGAAACTATGGTTCCCACTCGGATGGAATACCATACGTTTCCAGTAACTTTTCATATTCCGAATAGTCCCAAGCAATCTCTATCTCGTCAACTTCAGTTTGAACGTTAGACATTTTAGGAAGATTTAAGGAAGACATATAAGAAAAATTCGATATCTTATCAGAAGGGTATATGAAAAGGTTCAGAGAATAAGAAGATAATCAGAGGAAAAGAGCGATAAAACTTTGAAACGAAGAAGTCTCTCCTTATTTATACCCATCGCAATTAATGCGATGGGATATGAACAGTAGAAAGAGAAATTCAAGATCCAACCATTGATTGCCACGTCATGCGGGAAATTCGAAAAAAGAGAAAAAGTTGTACAGTCGGGTACAGTGACAGCCGTCAAAAACGTCCCATCACCTGTCCACAGCGCCTGCGAGTGGTCAACTTGTCCTTTTTTCAAGATTATCCATACAGCAGAAGATATTTTCTATCTAACCTCTGAACAGCAAAAATCCCCAACATACATTAAGTCCAGAATTTCACCCGCACAAAGACTTCACGCGGAAGAAACACTGGACTGGGGGACTTGTAGAGGTAGGGTACCAAAAAAACCCGTATACCCTTAAGTATCACCCGCGGGTCACAGAGAATCCTCTTATAAGCTACCCGCGGGACATATGGATCACCCGCATATCACGATTGAGGAAGAACGTCCTCACAATACGTGCGGAAGCATCCGAGCATCCTCAGAAGACGTCCGCAGGATAAGATTTATGTCCGCATAATAACTTGAGGATAGTGCCAGCGGGACAGCTGTCGATAACTAATTGTCTTCTGGAAGACTTCCCAAGATGCTTTCTTGGGCAATACGTGATCCTTCGGCCAATCAGCCAGTGACATCTGGCAAGGTCGTTACAACCCTGCACATGGCTAATATTCCCCAATTGGCCAATGATGAGGAGACATGTATCCATGTTGTTATGCATGCACATGCAATGTATAGCTCAATCTATCATACGATGACACGCGTCCAGGTGGTTACCAGAAATCTTCTAGAAGAGGACAGCTGCCCCAATCATCTTCCATCATCCTTCGGCTATAAATACCTTGTCAAACGGTATGAGGTATTCATTCATTGACAGATATTCTGACTACACTTAGTCTTTATACTTCAGTACTTTCTTCATTACGAACGTTACTGATTCTCACGCCGGAGGGTGGTTACAGGAAGACCCCCCCCCCCTCTTGTCCTTCCTGTAACGAGACTCACGGTGTTTGTTTTGCAGGTTCCGGTCACTGGACTTTGGGAAGTGTTACTCATATTGTGGTAGTAGTTATCGTATTGTACCCTGTGGACTCATCGGATCCAGGACCCATATCCGGGGAACGGATCCGTGTTTCTTCAGTATGCAAAATATATAATGACTTCAAATGTATAATTATAAAGGTAGGCGTTTACGGTTTTTTGTCAAAGCATATTTTATCAAATGTACGTGATGTCAAAAGGAACTTTTTTTTTCTTTCAATTAAAGTTTATTTTTTGAAAACACCAAATCATGCATGGAAAATAAGTTTCAAGAATTGATCAAATGTAAAAGTTGACTGCTTCACTTTCAAAGATCCGAAAATTATATTTATCTTTCATATATAAATATAAATATATATATATATATATATATATATATATATATATATATATATATATATATATATATATATTTTCATGAACTATAGAGTTTGGTTAATATATATTTCAAGCAATTTATGTTTTAAAGAAGTCAAATTTGTCATATAAGAAAAAAAAGTGGTACTATACACACATGATTTGAAAATTCATAATGGCCGTCCAGGTTAATAAAGGTCGGACGCCTGGGTAGGCTGACAGCTATGACATAAGCCCCTGCATTTCAGACAACCGTCCTTATAAGCGCTAGTTCACTAGACGGTCGTCAAAAGAATTTATACGTGTGTGTCTGTTACACGCAAGTAAGAGTTACGTTTTTCTAACAACGTGTAAGTAAGAGTTGCGTATATGACATTTTACATTATACGGGTTTCTGATATGTGTTGTAATTGTAAATGGGATAGGATAGGACGTAGAAATAAGACGTCCGGGTAAAATGTGCAACTCTTGACGTGGACGAAACTCGAAAGCTTGGGTAAATGGCGAAAGTAACTACAACAATCCAATTTATAATTTTTGTTCTATCATGGTGATTTGGTTACCCTTTTAAGTATATCTTAACAATATAGGTAGGTTAGAATTTTCCTTGTTTTGATATTATTTTCTTAAAATAATAACGTTTTAATCGAAAAGAAACGTTTGCAAACACCTAAAAGGTTTATCATTATCCATCTTTCGTGGCAGATAGTTTTGAATTGAATTATTATGTAGGGAGAAAAAATACATCCATTAAATTCTTTAAAATATCAGTACCCAAATTCCATTATTCAAATTAAATATATACTATTTAAAAACATATATATACACACAATTATATTGATATAATGATGTCTTACAATCTCTCATGCCCTTCGTGTGGGAGTGTGTGTTGAATGGTTCGGTGCGGTTTTCGGTTAAAACCAAACTGAAAACCAAAGCTTCGGCTTTTGGATTTTTAGAAATTATTCGGTTTTAGTTTTTCGGTTTTCGTTTTAGTTTCGGTTCGGTTTCGCTTTATTCGGTTTTGCCATTTGAGTTTGAAAATTTTATCACAAAAAAGGTTGACAAAAAATAATTTAATTTAAATTATAAAACAATTTTTTAATTGTATTATAGATCTGACCACAAATATTTGAGTTAAATATTTATTAAATTCTTATAATTACTTAATATAAAATATAAAAAAACAAATAAATTAGGAATTCGGCCCCGGTTTGGTTTTTTCGGGTTTTTTGGTTTTCATTACATGCAAAAACAAAACCGAATTGTTAGTTTGGTTCGATTTTTCCGGTTTGATTTTTCGGTTTTGGGATCTATTTTTTCGGTTTCTTGCACACCCGTACCTCCCATGTAGGAGAAACCTTTCTTTTCATACTTCTTTTGGTAATACTTCCTCGCTTCTTCATTACATCGGTTCTTCTACTAGCCCGTAGATGTCTATATATATATTTTTTTAGAAAACAAAAACCAACACCTTTTATAAAAATTCTAATAAATAATAACTTAAAATGATGCAGAATCCGTTGAAACGTTGAAGTTACTCTTCTAGTCATCTTTAAATTTAAATCCTTTCATTATGAATATACTTTGTGGACGTTTCGGTTGCTTACACCAACAAGTAGTGTTTTGAAATGTTCAAGAACTCACCAACTAGTGTTTACAAAGCCTTACTTGGATTAGATCTATATTGTTACAATATTTATTCATTTACTTATTGTTTATTCTTGAAGGACACTCTCAACGGCCTTGAGACCGCTTCACAATAGGGCGAACCCGGAAATCTCTTCCCCTAGTCGATTGTCAATTAATTTGCGACGGTGTAACAGTTTTACAGTAAATACCCAGTCCAGTTTATTACGTCTTTTCACCCTAACATATTGTCTTAATGAGGCCAGTTGCCATTTGATAAAGCGAATGCAATATTTTTAATTGAGTGGTCAGATACGTCTAGAAATACCTAAAACATGTATTTTAAATAATTTATTGATTATTGATTGTTCAATCTATGGTAACCATACAAGAAAAAAGAAAACCAAACATATGTTCTCTTACTTTTCAACTAAGATCTAAAGAATGAGACCACAAAGTCCCCTGTTTAATACCTAAAGAGTACATAATTAGCATCACACTTGACCTATACATAAACATATATTTTTTTAAGAAAGATTATTAACAATAGCAAACTGAAAAAGTAGTGATTATATCGAACTAGATTGCAAGCGAGTAATTCCATGCATCTCTCATATATATAATTAAATAAATTAATAATTAAAATGAATAAAGATGATATAAGTTATAACTAATAGCATGTATATATACACTTGAGAACTAATGCATGATGAGTTATTAATACTATTTGCTTTGCAACCTCAAGCCCTCATCATCAATTTCCGGTTTGTAGTCGTTTCAACCAAAACCGTTTGAATATGATGACCAATGGTGGTGGTGGTGGTGGTGCATGGGGCCAATAGCGTCCTGAACATTCAGAACTGCACTCTCTACACCACTTCCTTAACAGGTGTTATACAATTGTTCCCCACCATTAGGAGTTTCGCTACAACCATTTCCAGGAGTGTTGCCAGGAGAGTGCCTAGAGACGGTAAGATCAACGCGAGCCTAAGGCTAGGTTGGTTCACGTTCATGGGTTGCATTGCATGGGTCAACCATAGCTAATAATACAACCATTGATACCAATATTGTTGCCACTTCAAGAACATTAATCCTTTGCTTTTGCATGGTTAATTCTTCTCTTTAATGTTTTATATTATTTTTTGGAATGAAAATGAGGGTGCATGAGTATTATATTTATAGCGTGTGTAGTCTGATGTTACAAACTTGTTACCTGGTATTCAAGTCATGGCTTTGAAGTTTGAATGTTGACTTGTAAAATGTGGGTTTGGTCGTAGGAGATGTAAATATTATAAATTAATTTATTTTTTAAGAACTTAGTTTAGTTTCCACGTACGCATGTTTTGAATAATTGTAAATTTATAATTATAAAAGAACATGTGCATACCAAGAAGGTAACATTAAAGGATCCGTTAACCTTAATTGGTGGCTTAAATTTGTCGTATTTTTTTATAAGTATTATTAAGAAAAGTATGAATTGGGCTCCTATTTCTCATCTAGTATAGTGGTATTGACTATTGAATACAACTTATTTATGACACCAGCCCAAAAAGCTATGATTCCACTACGTAAATTCTTAATACATAAAAATAATAATAATAAGGTATATATTTGGTGTTTCTTTTTTTCTCTAATCAAAATCCGTGAATGTTAATTTTAAAACAACTTAATTTTGCTGTCTATTAAGAGCTAGTGATACAGATTGTTGTCCGTTTGCATCCTATATTGATGCAAATAGTACTTTTTTTATAATAAGTGACAAAGCCCTTTGTTTTTAAAAGTTTACTTATCATCCAAATGTAATCGTTGTAGATATCTAAAAGGAACTTTTCTACTTTTAACTCAAAGTTTATTGTAAGAAATGTATGGAAAATCTGAATTCAATATATAGGCAAATAATATTGAAATATTATATTAACGAGGTTATTAGTTCTATTTTTGTATAGCTGTTGATAATAATATAGTTATGACATATGTGCGTTTGTTTTGTATATTGGATCGAGCCGACTTTAATCTGGGCTAAACATAAGTTTGTTGATGGGCTGGAAGCTGGTGTTGCGATTGTGGGCTCTCATGGTTTGGACTTAGACTCGTCATGGGTGTATTCAAAGAAAAGAGAGGGAGAGTTGTACGCTTAGAATCCTCATTTGTCTCTACCATCATAATTGTTCATTTGATATCATAATGGCTCTTTGTATCTCTCTTTGTTCTTGTTCATTTTCTTAACATTTGTGATTTGGGATTAATAATAAGAGATTTAGTATCCGTTTGTGACATCTAATTCCTAAAATAGAAAAGCTAGCTAAAAATATTATTTATTAGTTAAAAAGTTTATGTTTGAGATGTACATAAAACCGATAAACACATCATATAGACTATAGTTTATGCTTATCCATTTATAACTTCTAAAAGTGAAACATCAAATGATGCATGGAAAATAAGGCACAAGAATAGGCATGTGAAAGTTGACTGAAACATATTTTTTTCACATAACATATTATTTTATCATAGCTTATGAGTTTTTTATATTATTTCTGACTACATTACTGTATAAAGAAGTCAAATATATATAAACATGTGTAGGTAGAATATATTTTGATCCTCACAAGTCAAATTTAGATATATTAGAGTACCAACAACAATAAACCTCTATATCGTCACAACAACACCATCAGATTCGACACTTTTTTTCAAAAACTCCTATTGTTACCCACTTAAGTTCCCATATGCAAAAAGCAGACTTCAATCTCGAACCTCATCTCCACACAAGGAGGTTTGTTTCCTCCTAGTCTGTTGTTGTGCCAGTTCACCCGAACCTCAGGCATTGCACCTAGTTGTAGGTGCTCTTATAAATAGTTTTGGCCTGGAGGCCTTTTCATCCTAATTGTTTTGACTTGACATCCAGTTTGACCCGACTGACCGACCTCTATACCCAACCAACAACCTATATATTTAAAGGATATATATATTATAATTAAGTTTATATATGTTTGAGATGGTTTATGCAATCATGCATGGAAAATGAGGTAACAAGAATGGACATGTAAAAAGTTGATTGCTTCACTTTTGAAGATATATTATGGTAATTGGTAACCATACAATTGTACAATTAAGAAATAAACAAATATTAAGATCGAAAAACTGAGGCCACAATGTCCTCTAATTTATATCTAAAGAGTGCATAATTAGCATCACATTTGTCCCTATACATAAACAATTAAATTAAAAGAGTTAAGTGTCATTTTAGTACATGTGGTTTGTTCAACTACGTAACTTTAATACTTTTTTTGAATTTATTGCAAATGGCTACTTCATGTTTATAAAACTTGCCATTTTAGTACATTTTTCTAACCCCGTTTGTTTCTGTCTGTTAAGTCAAGGGTAAAGTAGTAATTTAGATAGTTTTATTTATTTCTTTTTTCTTTATATAACTAAAACCTATAAAAATTAAAAGAAAAAAAAAGAGTAAACAATACAACAAGTGACACCAATATTGTAGCCACTTCAAGTACATTAATCATTTGCTTTTGCATGATTAATTAATTCTTCTCTTTTTTATTTTATATTATTTTTTGAATGAAGATGAGGGTGAATGAGTAGTTATATTTATAGGTGTGTTGTCAAGTTAGAGGTTACTTGGTATTCATGTCATGGGTTGTTAAAGTTTGAATGTGGTTAGAGGTTACTAGTAGAATGTGGTTTTGGTCGTAAGAGATCTTAACTTTGTTTTCATGTACACATGTTTTGAATAATTGTAATTATAAAAGAACATGTGCATACCAAGGGGATAAAGGAGTCTTTGTCGTATATTTTTTTTTATAAATTGGGCTCCTATTTCTCATCTAGTATATTAGTATTGAATATAACTTAAAAATAACACCTAGAGGAGTATAAAACCGGTTTTTTTTTACCAAACCAAACCGATTTGGTTTTTAAATATTCCTAACTAGTTTGGGTTAAACCGGTTTCGGTTTTTTAAACCGGTTTAAGCATATAAGTAGTCAAACTTATTCGAACTGGTTCGGCTCGGTTTTAAAACGGTATAAGACAAAACAAAACCGGTTTAATTGAAAAATACCCAAGCCGATACACGAACCGACGGTTTTTGGAAACCTGTTTTAGAAACGAACCAGTTTAGTTCGATTTCCGGTTTACCGGTCCAAATCAGCTTTTTTATACTCCGCTAATAACATCAGCCCAATAAGCTATGGTTCCACCATGTAAATTCTAATACATAAAAAATAAGGTATACAGGTGGTGTTCCCTTTTTTCTTTTGATCAAAATTTTAAGAATATAATTTTTAAACAAGTTATCTTTGCTATTTAAAAAATAGATAGCGGCGCAGCTTGTTACCCCATTAGCCTTCTGTTTGAATGCAGTCAATACTTTTTAATAATGAGTGACAAAACCCTTTGTTTATTTTTAAAACTTGCTTTGAAATTATTACTTATCCAAATATGTTCGTTGTAACTATTTTAAAAGGAGCTTTTCTACTTTTAGTT